>NC_068317.1:22551650-22859706 GCF_025860055.1 Xyrauchen texanus
TACTTTAACACACTATCAAGGTGAGTGCAGAAAAAAGTCATGTTTGTTTAAAGAGAAATGCTCCAACATTCTTTACATTGAGCCCGATTAATCTGGCAACTGCGTGTCTTCTATGACCGTCCTCTAGAGGCAGAAGACTGTATAGATAGCCTTATCAACATCTGATGACTTTATTTCAGAATACATTTATCCTGAAATGAATTAATCGACAATCATCAAGCTTAAATGATTAATTGAATTTCGATCAATCATTAACATCCCTAGTTTCAATCCATATTTTCAAAAGTGATATGATAGGTGTGGATGAGAAACAGATCAAAATTTAAAGGGATAGTTCACACAAAATTGCAAATGCTCTCATAATTTAGTCACCTTTATGCTACGCTCAATGTGTATGACTTTCTTCTGCAGAACACAAATTAAGATATTTAGAAGCAAATTTCAACCCTGTACATCCTCACAATGCAAGTGAGTGCCTACATTTTAACAATCACACCAATATTAAAGTCATTTTTTTGTCAATTTCACTTCCATGTCCATTAGGGGGCGAAATGAGAAAGTCATACACATCTGGGATGGCATAGGGTGAATAAATGACGAGAACTTTCATTTTTGGGTGAACTATTCCTTTAACTTTCCATCGAGACAATTCCGCTGCAAAAGAGGGGTTTCACTCTAACATAAAACTCTGGGATTTCCTCAATGTAAGTGCACATATTCTATCACATGTGAGGGGCCGCTGGTATTTTACACTGGAATAATTTAAATGTATAAATGGGTGTAATTCATAGTGTATGTTCTTTTCCCACTGTACTATGCCCAAGAAATGTTTAATTATTTCCGGTGTTGAGTTGTTGGTCTCCATCCTATGACAAACAGTATGATTTGGGGTTTAATCAGATCATTGATGTTTTCAAACAAGGCAGTGTCTTTAGAGATTTACCTATTCAGGACTGGTCCCACACATCCCATTTCTTCTTCTTCCTCCTCCTCCTCTTCCTTAAAGTCACCCTGAAGTGAATAATACTGTTCATTTGAGAACCGATCGTTAAGAGTGATCCCTTGACCCTTAAAGCAATTTTCTGCAAAACAAACGCACCCATTCATTTTCAAGATTCAACTACAATATGCAACCAAGCAAATTGATTGGTTACTGACCTTTGACTTGATGCACAAGTGTGATGATTTCTTGGGCAAATGTCCCAGAATGTACTGCCGATTCTCTATAGGTTCCAGAATGCTCCAGCAAAGGCAGGAAGTCAAGGCGCTGTCGACCCACATTGACCAAGTCCAGTGATAACTGCCTATCTGAAGAATATCCTAAATGACTGAATAACAGGCAACATATTATCAAAAACCATTTCAGCTGTAAAATTCACCACTAAAATTTTAAATTAATGAGAAGACAGAAAAGAGCTGTTGTATAAAGTGATTTTTTTTAATGAATGAATATTCTAAGACAAACATCTAATTTATTAGTCATTATTAATCTTTCCCAGTTGTAATAAAATCAGGTACATAATATGTTTAGATCAAAGATCAGTATTAACGTTAAATCGCAAACACAATATTCAAACAAAATGTTATTTCTTTTGTTTCTTAACTACAACATTTTAAATTAATGCAAATAAATTGAATTTTTACCAGTTATATATAGACAAAATCACCAGCAGCACGCTTTTATGAATGCAAAATATCTCCTCAAGGGAAATTAAAGGTGCTAGGTACTTGGAAAACCTCAACTGAAAAAACTGCTGATTTACTGTGGCACAGTAAGGAGCACAAAAATTAAATACAAGATCCTTAGAAGTTAAGCAGCATCCTAATTATCTGGAGACTGCATTGTATTACTGTTTTTTTTTTTTTTTTTTTTTTTAAATAATAGCGATGCAAAGTCATAATTGCAATTTGAATATTGAATGCCAAACAACCCTAAAAGTGCAAATCTAGGTTGGCTAAACCTTAACTGCTATTGTACATACCATGCCGTTATATAAATAATATAATGGTAAATAACAAATATGGCAGGTCGAAGTTCATGCCTCTCCTCTCACTAGGTTTCCATCCATCAATGAGGGTCCTTCAGGAAGCTTCTTATTTGTTCCTCATTGTCAACACATGGCGATCACATCAACAAATCTCAAACAGTACATTCCAACCAAATGGAAGGTATGGGTGCACAAGCTTGGTAGGTGAGCAAGAGAAATCCAAGGTAAGCATTAGACGCATTGAGTCTCTCAATCAACTCAGGTAATTCCTGACTTCCTCCTTTCTTGAGGATCTCCAGGGTTTAAGAATTACAATGGAGTGCTCTCTTCCTCGTACGATGATAATGATTATGACATAACGATGCATTACTCTTCACGTTCAGCTGAGATCCTAGACTTTCCCTTGGCATCTGGCAAATCTGTGGTGTGCCGTTTTTACGACCACTTCCTCCACTGTTTGAACTCCAGTTGCTTTTATTCAGCAATTTGCATTTACCACATGTCATCAACCTCCTCCTTTACTGTGCCTGTCCCACACATCCTTTTTTTTGCCACACATCCAGTTTTTGCCATGTTTGCCAAATCGGTCACTTTGAAGAGTCTTTCAGGTGCCAGCAGCTTTCTTTCAGTGTCAATACACAAAATACAACCATTTCTACTGACAGAATGTTCATAAATTTGTTGAGATGCCTTGACCGATTCCTAGAATCGAAATGCTGAACCAAAATATAGAAAGTGGCTCCAAAACCATCACCATTGGTTCATTTTCTTACATTTGAGCAGAGTATTTTGATTATGCTTCTCAGCTTTCCGTATTTGTTGTGAAAGAAATGTTGTGACATCAACACCATGAAAACATAACCTTGTGTATCATCTTCAACGAAAGCATCTTTGCTGCATCCACATGTAATCCAACACTCACTCAGTTGAAGATTGTTGGTTGATTGCTGGGCGGGAAATGTATCAAAAAATACATACATATCTGAATAATCCTTTGAGCTTGGGGTGTTCAATGACTTTCTGTGGATCAAATTTCTTCACACCAAGGTCAAGATGTGTATTTCAGATGTCCATTCACATGTTTTTGGTTCCATTTACAGATTTCAATTTGTTCATGCTTTTCTGCTTCCTCTTCTTTCTTTAAACCAAGCCCATACTCTTTGTCCACAGGAGAAACCATCTGCAGCAAATGACAGCCAGTCTGAAGACTGTGGACATGACGGACATGTGTGCAGACCTATTCGACTTTAGATTTAAATCACGTTTTAATGATGCTAAACGGATTCTTCAAACTAGTGGTTGATAATTTGTATAGTTGGTGACTTACCTTTAGTCAATACAGTTCTGAAATGAATAAACAGAGCTTATAAAATGCGGGGTACTGGTATTTTGGTGGAGACATCATCTTGAAGAACCGAAAAGTAATTTTCAGCAAGTATGCAGACTGTCCTTTATTTGGGTTAACTGGTGGAGCCGTCCTCAAATCTTCTTCAGAAGCAACTGGAGATCATTCTACCATGTAAAATATTTCCAACATCTAATTCTCCACTGATATGAAGCACTTATCAGCAGGAAGAAGTGGTCTTCATTTAAGTCATACCTCACTTCAAATATGGTGATTCAGTCCTTTGACTTCCATTCTGAATGAAGATAGAAACTGAAAGTCAAACCACATCCTCTCCAGAAGACAATTCCACAGGTACGTCTGACAGCAAAACGCTGAGGATCCAATCCCTGAAGCTGTCTTTTGGGTCAAGGAATAACACACTGTATCTTGCAATATCATCTTTGTCAATCTTACTTCTTATGACATCTGGGATTTTTACATTGTTTGTAGTTGCTCAAAATACATTGGGCATCACCTGTAGTGTAAACTTCAAATACGTCCTTCTCCTGTCAGTCTCCTTTGAAGATCTACTAGCCATGGATCATAACATCAGGGACTTGAAGCTGTCCAGGTTCTTGATATTTTTGAGCTTCGCTGGTGGCTTCCAAGACCAAAAGATTTTACACGGGCTGAAATGACGTTTTGGGCACCAATAGAATAGAACTCACAGAGGAAGATTTATATATGAGAAAACTCTGGTCAATCCTCATTCCATCCAATTACTTCATACTTCTAGTAGCATGGTTCAATTCTTGAAATATGAATCCACAAGGGACAAGACTAAATGTTGATGTATATCTTCTAGTATCCGCACAACACAGTAAATCCTTCTCCTTTTAAAGCTCTTCAGAGGGTAATACAGAATATCCTGGGAGCCTTGACCAAATAAAGGAGAGAACCATTCAAATGGACATGTAAATGCATAACGTTCCCATCCTTACAGCATGCTTCTCCTGGTATGATCTTTAATTCAGTCAAAAATCCATGCTTTGACCATTGCTCTTCAAAGGGTTTTCTGGATTCTTCGTGACACTTTCCAGAGAATCTTCTTGATGTTCTCTTTCACCATTCATAGACTGTTGCTCATCCTGTCTTCAAGACGTTGAGACAACAGATAGGAAGAGGCATGAACTTGCAACCAGAACCAAAAGTGGAACAACAATGATACTATACCTGCTTTGCCCGATGGGGCGACTCATGTCCACCTTGATCTTGAGGGTCTCCTGTTCACTGAAATCCATTCTCGGCACAGGACCAGTGTTGGTGTTTAGATTCCTTTGGTATTGAGGTCTTAGACTAACCTCATTTTTTCCCATCATCAACCTCCCATGATTCTCTTGAGAAGATCTCTCCTTCCCCCATTCATGGACAGAGTCTCTTTCTCTGTCACTCCTGTCTGTTCTCAAATCGATATCATTCATATCATTAAACTCCATTTCCCTTTGTTTTTCTGGGTCTCTTGAATGTGACTCCATTCTAGCTCGATCCGGGTGTCTTGCTCGGTCTCTTACTTTACTTTCTTTTTCATAAGAAGCGTGTCGATTCCTTAAATCCTCTCGGATGTCAGTGTTTGATGGTCCACTGTGCCTACCTTGTAAGGTACGTGTATGTTGACCTTGGTCTCTTCTATCTCGATGAGGTTCCCGGTTCCTTGAGGTCTCACTTCTTCTAGGTGGATCTCTGCTCCTTGGACGTCCACTTGTTCTTGAGTGGTCTCTACTCCTTGAGACTTGTTTTGAAATTCCGTGATCATGTTCCACAATGACTGGTGCACACTGCAAGCTAAAACCCCTGTGATGTTCGCTGTACTCATCCTGCAGACCAAAATCTGTAAATCCTTTAGATGGATGATGCTCAATATAATCTGACTTTGTTGACCTGTATTAAGAAAGCAAGTAACATTTGTCCAAGATTAGAATGAAACTACAGTTAAACGTAGTTACGAGCAAGTAACGTTTGAACCACATTAGAATGCAGTAAAACCAAACTACAAGCAAAGTATAAGATAACAGTACAATTTAACAGGATGTTTTATGCATGTATAGAAATTAGACGAGTTCCATAAGACGACAACGACAGTTAACTGAAACGAAGTAATTTCAAATATCAAACAACAAAGTAATGAAGACTAAATTAGTTAAGTTACTGACTGCATAGCGGTAAAAATGTAAATTCAAGGCATAATGAATGTGACTTAAAATCTGTATCCATCACAGAAAGTGATGGAGACAGTGGTTGAATCCTTCAAATCTTCTTGTCTTCGTTGCTCTCCCACCACATCAGCATGAAGAGGGAAAGAGATTTGTTCTTGTACCTCTCAGAAAAGGAGCCTCTTTTATATTTATCGTCATGTTCTTCATTATGAAATTCGTATTCCATCCTGTCAGGTCTTCTTCCTTCTGAATGTCTTGGATAAGACCTGTCTCTTGATTCTTTGTGGTTCTTTTGTGAACTATGCTCCTGCCTGCCTATATTTTTCTCAATGCCTTCATTTCGGTTCCAGACTGGTGATGGCATTCTGTAATGCTCTTCCATGTCAAAACGTGCATGATCAGGGGAAGGTAACCTCTCCCTAGGCAGCCTCCTTGGAGAATGGAGTGGTCTTTCATCATGACCCTGCACCTGATAGCTGGATGTAGGTGAAGTCTCCTTTTTTTGAGCATGCTCTATCGCATCAATAAATTTGGCCCAGTGATCAACATGTTGCTCTCCTTGATTGGGATCTCGGTTCCAGTGAGTGTTACTTTCTACTTTGTTGTCATATTCTGCGTTTCTCCATGAATCAGACTGTACTGATGAATGTATCTGGCCATCAAAGAATCTGTCTGCTCTTCTCCCATGAAGGGTTGGAATTCTGTTGATATTTGAGAGGTTCAATATGCTGTTAAAAATCAAACCAGCAATGAACAATTAAATTATGATTTATAGAGCAACTCCAAATCAAAACATCTGGTTTAAATTAAATACCTTGAATATACAGGAGATCTCGATCGCGGACGTGACATTATCTCCTTAAAAAACAAGACACTGTTAGATGAGACCCGATATATGCAAATGTAGTCCCCAGGCTTCCCACACCTTATGATGAATTAATTTCCACAACCTTTTCATGATTTATCTGGTTGTTTTTTATTACTTTAATGAGATTGCACAATGCTCTAATCTAGCCCATGCTGAAAACATTTATATTTACTACAGAAATTTCTGTGGCTTTTAAAGATTTTGTTAAATTCCATGACTTTCCAGGGGATAGAATGGGGATCAGAAAAAAAGATTAGACTTTCCAGGGCATGAAATCATAATTTTATCAGGATTTAATCACAATTCCAGGATATTTCACAGGCATAGCCGTGGGTAGTAGTAGTTGATTGCTGTCAAACTGTTGTATTCTGTGATCAAACCCAGAATAGGGTTTCAAGGTTTTCCCCATGACCATGGCAGAGTTCCATTTATGAAAATTTCACAGTTCTTGCACATTAACCAGTGATTTGTCGGTCTCTAATATGAATATAATTTGTATTTCTCATGATAAATAACAGCCCAAACACATTTAGAAATGACAACTACGTCTTTCAAATAAGTAATTCGATTAGTTAATATTAACTAGAACATATCAGGCAAAACAGCATGGTTTCACTGATATATAATATAAAACTGGTTTGCTCATGACGTCACATCAGTGAAGCCACTGCGCCGCCAAATTGCTATGACCAAACATTCCAATGTCCCCATTGACTTAATAGGAAATCATCTAATTTCAGCGGGTAAACATTAGTCAATCACCAATGTTATACATGAAATCTGCATGTACATCCCTACAACACAAACGTCCTACACTTGTAATTATTTAATGTTGATATTTTTTCTGTTTCTTAAACTCAAGAGCAAGTTATGTAAATCTTCATCAAACAGTATCGACAGCGAACAGATCAGCTGAATGTAAACTAGTTCACTGAAACTAAGGTAAGATACAAACATACATTTTAGACCATTTTATTTATTGAGATAATCAAAGTGTTTGTTCAGTTGTTTTATGATTTTATCAAAAAGTACCTAGTTCTCGCGGTTCCTTGAATAAGTGTGCGCGCAGAGAGTGAAGGAGACAACCAAACCAAAGCTGGTTAAAATTCAACTGATACGCTAGGTTTAAATGGCTAATGAACGCATATTTATGACATTTATCCATGTATGACTACAGAGAGCACTTCAATATGAAAACAAGCAAATCCCGAGCATTTAAGGTGATTTAGAAATCCCGGTCTGAGGTAAGGACGTATTGTCACCCTAAACAGTTTTTCCTACCTTTGGTGATCGTTGTGCTGCATTGATAAGGACAACACCAAGGCAGGTGAATGCTCGGCCATCGATTCGCGTATATCTTCTCCCTCATAACAGGAGCCAATTAAACATTAAAGATGATTGTCACTAGAGGGCAAAATGCGACTGTTGTATACGGAGACGACAAAAAGGGGGCCCCTATCGCCTGCCAATTATTAATGCTGTATGAGAGTTGCAAAATGGCTGCTCGAGCACTTCCTCACGCTGGCAGTTTACCATTGCATCAGCGATCAAATTCTATATATTTATCAATGCATAGTATCCTGTAAGTGTTAGTATAGTAAAAGTATAGTAAATGTTTGAAGAGGCGAAAATTGTTGAAATCAAACACCCCAACAGGAAGAGAAATCAAATTATATTAAACCGTGGCACTTATATACGACATCTTTTATTAATAAACTACGGCAAAAAAAGAGACTCGTTTACAAAAATAATACAGATCCATCAATAATAAGAACATCATTAGCTCTCGGCTAGGCCTGCGCCGAATAAAATGCCAATGGGACATAAATGATGATTCAAGAAAAAGGCGTGATGACAGTTAATTAAAACAATAAATAAATAAACATTTAAAACCGAATTCATGAGGTAAAAGTTATGATAAATAGAGTAATAATGATTGGTGTAAGCTGCACTTACCCGCGCTATGGTTTCCCCACACTGCGAGACGATGCGTCCACCAAAATACCAGTTTCACGTGAAAGAAAGGACGAACTATAACGAGATTAATTATATTACAGATTGAGCGGAAGTAAGAATCAGTGCGATGAATCAAGTACAAGGAGATCGCAAATTTCTTTATTTTCTTCAAACGACCAACTTGACCCAGCGCTCCGCACACAAGGTTGATCCGGAAGAGAATGACGCTTTTTCTTCATCAGCACTTTCTGCGCCTGCGCTGCCAATGACCCCTACAGACGGATGTGTAAATTGTCACACATTTCAGTGAAATTATACTGTATATTGTGGCTACTATATATATATATATATATATATATATATATATATATATATATATATATATATTTTGTTTTTACATTATAAGTTATAAATAGCAAATATAAATCAGGATAATATTGCTTGACTGATGCATATGTAGGCTATATGCTGGACTGTACGTAAAATGTAATAAATATATGCTTTTTTTAACTGGCTAGTTATTTATTATTCATAACAATGGTAAAACTGCATATATTGTGCATAATGAATGCTCAGGATATGATACAGTTTTTATTACAGTTTTATTTCAATATCTCAAGGTTCTGCAACTTCAAAGCAGATGATCCATTGATTCATGCACCTTCTCATGTGTCATTATAAAGTGCTGAATTCCAGTATCAACCCATCACCCTCTGTATAATCTAAAATGGGATCAACATCCCAAAATTTGCTATAGATAGATGATAGTTAGAATAGAGCAATGGAACACTCAATAGTTTAACTGTTACAGACACAAACATCTTTCAAGATATTTGTTCCTTGTTGGTCCTCCTGAACCAATCCAGTGCATCAGAAGATTTTTTTTTACAACAGCATCATACTACATACCATTGAGACCACCAAACATCAGTTCAAACACTGGGAATTCAAATAACTGAGCTCACATGCAAATCTCACAAGTTTTTTTTTCCCCACCAGGTAAGCAAATTGGCCTATGATTTATCATAGCATGTGCATGTCTTTATACTGTACAGCGTTACTAATGCACTTTTCTGCAGAGAACTGTTTGCAGTGATGTTATATACTTCATAGATAACAAAACAATACAGAAAAAGCCCATGGAGAATTAAAAGCACAATGCTATGTCAACACAAGGGAGTGGCGCACGTTTCATTCCCTTTTTACACAATAAACTTAATTTGACGTACAGGCTTTTTTGTGTACATCCCCAAAACTTCGAACAGCAGCAGACTAATAATACAATGATGCCAGTATAACAGTGTTATAATGGAATAATATCACACTTTACATCTGTAATAAGTATTAATATCCACGTTCATACTACAAAGCTTGGATTGCTCAGACAATGCGGAGAATCATGGCTTTACACAATATACTGTTTGCAAACTCTGGCCATAGAATACAGCACAATGAGCAGACGCTGCACACAACGCCTTGTTTGCTGGTCATTTATGCAACCCAAAATAAAAAAAATTACACAATTGAGCTGCTACAATTGTCACGGTGTATCACTCGTCAATGCTACAGGTGTATAACAAAAAGACCACTAAGACTTGTTTGGTGATACTACAGTGAAATCGTGTGAAATATTATATCTATAAGGAGCAGGCAAATGTTATTTTTTTGTGTGGAGAATCAACTGTCAGGGTGTCCCTTCTTGGTTATTCACACATAGTTTAATATTCAGTGTTTGTTCTCCAGTTCTGATGGTATTGAGGAAGAGGAGGCTCTGATGAAGAAGCTTTATTGGGCAAGGACTGTCAGCTTCAATCCATCATTTCAGTCCAGCCTGATGCTTCAAAAGTGTCTAAAAAAAAAAAGAGAGGACAAATTACAAAACAAGATCAGATTTCAGTAGATTTGAACCCACTTATGGAGGTACTACAAACAACTAAATGGATTGAGAAGGATGGATACACCAAAACTGTAATAATAATCATGATCACCTCTGTAATTAGATGTTGAGTTTGTCTGAGGTTGGTCTAAGACTCTGAAAAATTGATGAGTCAATAGCAGCGGTGCTGCAATCCTGGATCAGGTTCTTGTTGCAGTCACCAAATGCTGGAGCAGTTGATACTTTGGGATGTGAGACCTGCCTGGTCAGTCTCAGGATATCACCCAAAGCAACAGAACTCATGCTGTTCTGTGAGATCTCGCTGACGGGGGAATATTCTGAAACAGGGAGCAGCTCATCTCTGGAGACTGGGCTGCAAGGGAAAGTATTTCGGTACATTTTAGGGCATTTAGCCAATGCAGGAAGCATGCTAATTAGGTTCTACCCATTATAAGCTTAGCATTCAACATATGTCATGACATTGTTAGAGACTAGCCTGACATCCATGGACTGGACTCCATCAGAGAGATCATCTGCCCCACTATTCTTTGCCTCCAGTGGCTCAAGGAATACGACTGGAGAATTAGACGTTGCCTTTGGTGGACTGTTGTTCTGTGTGCTAACTGTAGTGCAAGATAAAAAAAAATATTTCAAGCTCAAAAAAACTCTATGTGGGGTGTGAGAGACCCCAAATACATTTTAATAGCTGTGCAACTATTGTTAACATTGAATGTTGATACTTTATGACATTTCTCAATCTTAGGAGAAATTATTACAAAAAACGTATTACACATGCTTCAACCATCCTCCATCAAAATAGTTAATTTACTCTTTGGGGGTCTCAGAGACACCTGATATAAAACATAAAAAAGCTAAGACTCTCTGAAGGGTGGAATACACTCCTGATGGTTTATTATTTTTCTACAATGTGTTTTTGCTGTTGTCAAACTGACCCCAAACATATAAATGTTCCTAGAGTAGATACCTTTGAATAGGGCATGCCTAATTTGTGGTATAACAGAACGATGAAGGGTCAATAATATCTGCCTATTGTGTTTTGATTCAAGGCAATGGGAATTGTTAAAATAATTTAAAGGAAAACTAAGAGATTCATTTTTTGTTATTTTTACACATACCTCATTGGTGTATCTGGGACCCAAAACATAAAAACAGTAAAGTCAATATCAAAAGAACTAAAGTCTTAAAGGTGCACTCAGTAATTTTTCCCCATAAAAAAGTTTTACTCCTAAAGAAATGAATTGTTATTTTAAATCATGTGTATAAAATCATGAGCACTCGCATGAAATGAGTACTCTAGTAATATCAGTAAACCTAATAAAAGCTGTTTTATTATACATGGTGCAGGGGCACCCACATGGTGGCTGCCATTTTAGAATCACATGACCAGCTGAATCCTACTCACTTAATCTAAGAAACTGTCTTGTTATTTGACACTTTCACTCTTGTATGAAATTATTCAAGGCTGATTGTGTATCGTGAATTACCACAATGCATCTGTAACTGAAAACTCTTGATTTTGAATGGAGCTGCATCCACGCCACTAGGTGTCACTTAATCTAGACCAAGATGGCATGAACCAAAAATTGCTGAGTGCACTTTTAAATATTCAAGAATAATTTTAAAGCAATTTTACAAGATTATCAAAATTCTAATTTGCTGTTGAAGATACACTGATTACAGTTCATAATTATGCCATATGATGGCGCTCGTTCATTAGTACATAATACAGATTTTTCCTCATGCTGAGTCACTCAGCCATTCAACAACAAGAAACAGATCAATGAATGTGTTTGTGTGAATTACACAGTCTGATGCTTTTACACAGTGAAATTAAAATGTTAAGTGTTGGTACATTTAAGATATGTCCACTGTAGAACTGCATTGTGATAAGAGTCAATACCTCCAGTTTCCAAGGGAGACGGTGAGACGGACTGGGAAACGGATATTGAGGATGGGGCTTCCATCTGTGCTTCCTCTTTCTACCCAAACACATGACATGCAAAATTATTAGATACAGTTGGTAAATCATTGTCATTTGATAATGTAGCCGCTCTTTATGCAGGTTTGAATGAAACAGACTGTTTCGATTTTACCTTTGATTCTCCATCCGGCTTTCTTGTTCTTTTCATTATCTCCTCAATACGCTGCCAAAATCACAGATGCAAACAACAATATTCAGTTAAAAATTCAGTGTAAAAGTGTATAATGCACTTTACATTACATAGTAATTTAAATAGCATCCATTGAATTAGCTATTTATTGCATGCTTCTAATTGTAAACAAAGAGTACAACCTTCTTCCTTTGCAGTCTTTCTTGCTCCTCCTGAATTTTCAGAAGCTCTATCTCCTGTCTCTTCCGTTCGGCTTCCCTATGAACCCTCTGCAGTGCTTCCTCTCTCTGCCAGATAGCACCACACACCACATATCCATTCATATCACACACGTATCTGTACAATTATTCACAGCTAAAGAAGGACAGATTGGTGCCGCACATGTTCGGGTAGGTGGATGAGGTAATTGAGTGTGCCAAATGTGTTTTGATGAGTCAGTTTTATTTATGTGTGTCTTGTTTTGATGTAATCATTTACTTGTGTAAATGAAAAGATCTTTGTATTAAAATATTAAAGAATGCAAAATAGAAGCATTTTCACAAGTGATTTCAGACTTTTGGACCCTACTGAATCTATGGGTTTCTGAGGGTCCTTCTTTAGATAAAATCAGATTCAAAAATAATAAACCTCTGACCTGTTTATCCAGCTCATCTTGGAGCTCTTTCCAACGTTGCTCCTTATGTTGACTGTCCTCCTGCTCTCTCTGGCAGCGTTCCACCTCTTGTTTCTGTCTTTTTTCCACTGCTTGCCGAGCTGCCTGCTCCTGCCGATGTCTTTCTTCCTCTTGCTGTCTCTGGAGCTCCTCAGCCCTGAGCCTAAGAGTCATGGACAAGATGATAAATAATATGTGATGATATATACAAGCAAACGCATCAATGTGACATATAGATCCTAGAGACACACATGTGTACCTCTCCTCCTGTAGGCGTTGCTTTTCCTCCTGCTCTTTCTGTACTCTAGCCAGGCGTCGTCTTTCTGCCAGCAGCCTGGAGGCCTCCTCAGCATCAGTGGTACCCGCTTTCCCGGTGGGAGTCACTGGAGACTCTAATACACACAGATGGAGTGAATAAAGTAGCCACTTAGTCCTTGCCACATTATTGGAATCTTATTAGGCACAGATTATAATACTTATTTATCATATTTAAATTTGTAATGTGTCATTTCTGTGACATTTGTGGCACCAAATGCAATTGCAAAAATAATAACTCTTTCAGAAACAGGCTTCCCAAACATTTGTCTGACATTGGTCATACAAACAGGTAGTCCCACCCCAAACCATTGATTGTGCCACTTAAACAAAAAGTGTAAACAACCACAAAGTCACAGTGTTAAAATTAAGAATTTCTTTCAAATTGATTTTAAATTATATAAATTAAATTAATATGTATTACATTTAAAATAATATTTATTATTCAATAATGTATTTAATTATTATTTAATTTTCACATCTAAAGATTTAGAGTAATCAGGACTTAAATATTGATCTGTTTCTCATCCACACCTATTATATTGCTTCTGAAGATAAAGATTTCAACACTGGAGTAATTTGGATTACTTTTATTTTTCCTTTATGTGCTTTTTGGAGCTACAAATGCCTGATCACCATTAAATTGCATTGTATGGACCTACAGTGCTGAGATATTCTTTTAAAAATCTTCATTTGTGTTCTGCTGAAGAAAGAAAGTCATACACGTCTGGGATGGCATGAGGGTGAGTAAATGTTAAGAGAATTTCATTTTTTTATCCCTTTAACATAAATAAATCAAACAAAGCAGGTTTAATGAAAAAGAACTATTATAAGATACTACCTAAATTGTGTCCAAATTCCTTGCTTGTGGATTTGGGGATTCTCTCTGTTCTGGATGTCTTTCTCTCCAGAGTGCTGTAGCCTTTACTTTCCTCCCCTCCCCACCTCTTGCTCTCTGTGCTGGGCGTGGTGGCCCTGTGCCTCAATGGCGATGGGGCGTATTGCCCTGGGGAGGCTGGGGACCTTACAGGGCTCTTACAGGACCTTGATCTGAATAACAAGTATCAAGTATCAGTCAGTAGTATCAACCTAAAAAGAGCTTCACTTTCTCAAAGGATGTATGAACAGAAACCTAGCAATCGTCATTAGTTTGAGAATATTACCTTTTGGGAGTGCTGGGGTTTTTGTGGGTAGATGAACTTCGGGTGGGTGTTGTTGGTGACTCAAGTTTTTTCATTGACGGGTCAAGTAAGGTTTGGGCGATGCTCTTGTCTGATTTCTCAGTCTAATTCCAAAAGCAGAGACTAGAATCATTGTCATGATACAGTATGTAACTGTTTCATTCCTATGAGCTATAAATCCATCACTGGAACTGGACATGCACAGATCAGAGCAGTGTAGTTGCTAGGAGACCAGCTCCTCGGATGGGTGTGTCCCTCCAATACTATGCACTAAATATAAACGTCTGAGCTACAGTATGTGACTAAATTAATATTGACAAATATGTTGATCACATCTATCAGGTCATCAGACCTGAGGTGTCTTTGGGGTTGTGGCTGCTCCTCTGGAGTCGTCCAGTGGTCCACAGAATGATGCACTAACCTTCTTCCGATCGGCTTTACTGGGAGGAGCTCTGTAAGGAGACCTATGAGGGCTGGAGGAGGCTATTCGGGAACAAAGACAAGACACTGAGGTTCCGGAGGTCAAAAGAAAACAAAGGAATAAAAAGGGTGGGGCAAAAAATGGAACTCAATTAAATAATGAAGCTTAATACAAACACACTTGCCTCTCTCCGTCATGTTGGGCAATGTAGCGGCAGAGGAGGACAGATGTCTGCTAAGGGAAGAGTCTGGGGACTCGGGTGGAACCATAAAATTTTGGACTGCAGTAAAATGTATAATGAGAGGATGCAGGGAGAAAGAAAACAAAGGCAAAAACAACCATCAGACAAGATCGTAATGATACTGATTCACTCACAGATGTGCAGATAAAAGGACAGTTAATCCAAAAATGAAAATTCTCTCATCATTTATTCATCTTCATGTTGTTCAAAACCTGTATGACATTCTTTTTTCCATGGAACACAAAAGGAGATATTAGGCAGAATGTTAGAGACCGAATGCCTCAGTCACCATTCACTTTCACTAAAAAGAAAAAAGATGCAATGAAAATGAATGGTGACTCAGGCTTACATTCTGTTTAGCATCTCCTTTTGTGTTCCACAGATAGGGGTTTGAAAGAACATGAGTGATTAAATGATAACAGAATTAAATTTCTTTGGGTCGAATAGCCCTTTAATTTTTAGGAAACATTCCAGAGGCTTGTTTTTCTGATATAATTAATACTCACATGGGTATTCATATTTTCAATAATCAAAGAATTTATGGAGGGCTCTGATTTTGTTTATGAAGCAGCAGGCACTTAGTTCATATGTAGCAGATCTGTCTACATAGATGAGAGTTTGTGCTGTTTGTGTGTATGTAAGTAGGTGTGTGTGTGTTTGTGTGTCTGATAATACTGCTTGTGGGACTTGCAGGAGAGTTTGCCAAGGTGGGATGTGGGCCTGCATCTCAATTCAGATAATAGATGAGACCCCAATGCATTCTTTCGGGACGTGTAATGCAGATCCAGGCAGATTCTGATTACAGATCCTCCCCTTCGCATCCAGACTCCTTAGTAGGCAGGGGAGAATATGACTAGTGAGAAAATGAATAGACTCCCTAGCTGATGCATTGAGACTGTATGACCTAGCATGGGTTCAAATTCTGCTTTAAAGTGCTATTGAAATTATTCTACTTCCCAGTCCTGAGGTCGTAATTTGGAGTGTCACATTCAAGCACTTTGTTTACAGAGAGAATAGGAAACATGGAGAGTGCCAGGTTGATTCTTGTACATTTTGCACAATCTCATTTTTAAACCATAATATTGGCCATGTATATTCCAGGTTTAATACAAGTTAAGCTCAATCAAAGCACTTACTTTAATTCTTCTGTTAAAACTCATGTATTATTGGAGCTGTAATGTTGTTCAAATTTTTACCATCATTTTAGGGTTTGTTAACATTACATCGTCATGGCAATGAAGCTGTAAAATTGGCTATAACTTAATAGAGAAAAGGTTAGTAAGTGATTTTATCACTCTAAAATCCTGTTTACATGCATATTGTTTATGTCTTGTTGCAATATTTTGTACAAGTGAGTTTTTTAACGTTCAAAATTTGGCCCTCATTTGGCCCACATTCATTTATACATTTTTGTGCTAATCAATATTATGGCAAAAATGCTGTCGATTGGGCTTGACTTATATTGAACCTGGAATAATCCTTTAATGGAATAAATGGAACATGTTAATCATGATAATGGAATTTTGGTCAAATACATGCTATTTTCTATATGTAAAAACAGCACAATACGCTACGCAATTAAATTGTTAGCGATAACACGGTAGGTGCATTTAGAAAAATTAATAAAACCTATAATTCACTAGAGAAACCATGCTCTTCTCTGCCATGTTGAATGTTTATGTCTTCTCCCAACTCGGAAACTTCGTTATTAAAATTATCTTTGAGTTTCCTAGAAGGAAATGATAATTCCAACAGCACGTGAAGGCAGCATAAATTCTAAACCCATAGTTGTGATTGAAATAGGGTTGCTAAAGTGTCCTGAGTGTGTCATTTCTACAGTATGTGGTTACTAGGGTGTTCTAGGTGGTTGCTTACTGCCCCAAGTCAAAGAGTCTACCCCAAGTCTCTCTGATGTTCTCGTCCCTAGATATGGCTCAAATCCCTCCATCACTGTAAATATATGGATTACTTTCATGTGTTTTATGGGCAGCCAGGATTTAGAAAAATCCCTAACCCTAAGTATGAACAAAAGCAATAGTAATGATGTTTGTCTTGGCTTATCAAGGAAAAGAAAAACAAAGGGGTAGATATTTTTTAACATATTAGAAAGAACAAATGTACAATATATCTCAAATCCAATGCACAATGACAATGTACAATCTCATGCACATACAAGAAGGGGGTGCCACATAAAGCAGTAGGAAGTCAGTACCGTTCCTGGATTTTCTGGCAGTAAGGTGAGCAGCAGGGTCATTGGCTAAGGATGCAGAAGCAGGAGGAGAGGGCGGGGCAATCTTAGGATCACCTGTGCAGCAGGCGATGCAAAGCAGAGAAAGGATGAGGTGCATGAGCTCAGCGTATTTCACAAGATCACAGTATATTGTACTAAATATGCTACAAAATATGAGAGGTCACTTCAGAACATAGTGTCCCTGTGAAATACTGATATACTTTGTCAGCAGATTTCTGCTGATGGGGAGCTGCGTTATTTCCAGCAGGAATATATAAAAAAAAATAAATAAATAAAAAAAAAGAGTAGAATTGTGCTTTATAAAGCAGGATGGTAATATGAACCACTACAAGATGGAATAACCCAGAGCACAGCATGCAGCCAATGATTCTGATCATATCAGTATATCAAATAGCCTAATGTTCTCCAAGGGCGACCATAAACTCAATATTACGCTCAAACCCAATAAGCAAAACAGACATTATATACATGTTTTCCTAAGATACAATATCATCAATCTGCTCTGATAAATGTCTTAGGGCTACCTCTCTGCTCTTGGACAATGTAAATAATTGATGTAGTTATGAATGCACCACAGACTCTGGGTGGTGCTTTTGCATCCGTCTCTTAGCAACAATGTTTTTCTGCTCAAACACAGTCTGTTTATCTAAACCCCAGATCAGAGTTATAGAATTGTATAATTAAAATCTTCAGATAAATGGGATTGTATTTGAGAAATAATCTGGCAGAGACAGAACCCAAGGCCCTCAGCTACGCAGTATTAATTTGCCCTGTTTAAGCACAGTGACAGCACAGTTTATAATGTTTGTTCTCCAGCAAAAACAGCCCAAATTGGCTGGTAGAGTTAGCAGAGCTATTGCACAGAGGATTTATGGTGCCTCTAGGTATCTGATACTTATCAGTGGTTGTCAATTCTAACCTTGAGACTCAGCCTCCCTGCAGCTGGAGCGACTCATTGAGATGCTCACTCCAGCCAGCCAGATATCAGCAACAGAATGACGCCTCCGTGACAATGCAGCTACCTCATAAAACAGTTGCATCTAATACAGCCTGTAAGAGCTGTCACAAAACAGCTGATTTACATCCTGTATCATCCCTGCCCCACCACTGCTGTATTTGTCAATATCCCAGTTCTTTTTAAAGGTATAGTTCACCCCAAAATGAAAATGTTCTAATCATTTATCTGCATGCTAGGCATAATGTTAGCCTGTTATTCACCATTCACTTTCTTTGCATGAAACATAAACACAATGAAAGTGAGCAGTGATGGTGGCTACCCCACCTGAAATCTCCTTTTGTGTTCAGCAGAGAAATGAAAACCATTTACAAAATTGAATTTTTTTGTCTAAACTATACCTTTAAAACAAAAAGGCTGCAGTGCAGTTTCCACACCCTGTTTTTCTATCTCTTCATCTAATTCCCTTCTCTCATCTTCCCACGGCTCTGAGTTTACACAAGGGAGCCTCCACGCCCTCCCAGTCACACTCACCCTCACAGACTCCGGGAGGTCCACCCCAAGTCCAGCGTTTAGGCCTCTGGTCCACCTGGAGGTTGCGTTCCAAGGAGCGTCGCATCAAGGCCTCCAACCGCTCCTGTTCATTGCGTTCCAAAACAGGAAAAAAAAGAGACTCTCTGACAGAGCTGTCGCTACGGCGCCATTCAGATGGGGATGAGGCTAGCTGCTCCATGGCGACCACCTCTCTTATCCGTCTCTGCCTCTCACTCTCTCTGTCTTTCTTCCTTCCTCCCCGAATGCATGCAAAACAAAATGACGAGGGCCTTGCCTTCTGTGTCTGACTCTCTCGCCTTCACCCTCCCTTGCACTCAGTGACTCTTCCTCTCTCTCTCTCTATCTCTCTCTCCCAGGTGACTGTGTGTCTAAAGAGCGTATTGCCAGACAGAAGAGAGAGCAGCCACACTTAACTCCACCCACACCCTCCCCCCTCAGTGGATGACACAATGGGTGAGCACACACAGAGTATTATAATGACACAGGTTGCATCACTGATATCAGGAAGCCGCTCTGCATTTTTTAAATGTCTTTTATATACTCACTCTCTCTATCCAGCTCTCCCCATTCTCTCCTTTTTTCCAGTTTAACTCCTCCTCTAGCCATTATAGCTCTGTTTCTTACTCTGATTTTTTTCATCTTGATTGATTCTGAAAAAATTTACTTAACCCTTAAATTCCCAGAGCATTGATATTTACACGTGGAAATTATGCAGTGCAGCTTGTCAGAATGCACAAACTCAAGAGAGTTAAAATCACAAAATATAACCAAAACTCCAAGCAATAAAAGCAGAACAGTGAAATTGCATTCATTATAGAGCACAACAGTCCCCATCCACTTTTTCAGCCATCTTGATTCCAGAATAATTTTTTTCCACTATTCAATTTTTTCCATTGGGATTTCATACAATTCATCATTCATTAAAGAGTTCTAAACCATTAACCGCAGAGCACAGAGGTGAATCACAACATTACACATTTTTATTTGAAGCAAAAAAGTATATGAAAATCAGACAAATGATAAAGGTACAAGACTGTACTAAAATTTTCATAAGCACAATCGAATTAAAATGTATTTAAAGTTGTTGATTATAAATATATGAAGTATTTGTTTGTGGCAATTCACTGATTGGTGGATCTTTCTCTGTAGGATCATGGGTAGTGTTGTTGTTCACCACAAATTTTGCAATTAAATTTTTTTATAAAAATGAAGATGAAATAACGCAGACAGCTTTAACAGAAGCATATAACATTGATTAACAACTTTGGAGCTTATGGTAGTCTGTCTTTAAAGGTTTATATGTTATCATTAAAAATCAGTTCTCCTCAATTATGAGATTTTTTATTTAAAGTACAATTCTGGACTTTTATGCACAACCACACAGCTCTCTGCAATACTTGATTCTGATTGGCCAATCGTGCCACTCTAATATTTGTGTACAATGATCACTTAACTGTATAATTGGCCATTGTCCCAGGAAATTATTTCCAACATAGCTGTGCTAGTTTCATGTCTTGTTTCACTCCGCTGTCTTTTTTTCTCACATGATAAAATTATTTCGACATGAGAATTATTTGGTAAGTAGCCGTGTAATAAAGCACGATAATATACACATTAGCCGGTCACTATAACAAAATAAACCCCTTCAGGATGTTACAAGACCCCTCTTGGATCCTATCACACATCCTCAATCAAAATATCAAATTATTTTTCTATTGGATACATCTAATGATAAAGACTAAAATGATGAATGCTTTCATAGCTATGAGCGTATAATCCATCATAAAACTAGGTGGCTCACACTGCACATTGTCTGCTGGTGCATAAAAGGAGGGCAGGCTACAGATACAGATTTGATACCTCTGCAGATGCAGAGGAGGCAGAGTTAAATTAAAAAAAGTGCTGGCCAAGAACACCTGAGGTCATCTGAGGTAAGGCAAACCATAAGACAGAGCACTACAATACAGTCTGAATCAAGAACAGCAGTACCACACCCCACACACAATGATCCAACAGCTAACTGCAGATTATCTCTTCTAGTAAGCATTGTATTGACGTGATACAGTATTTTGCATATGAGTTTCCGGTTGGCTTCTCAATACACACTTACTATGACACACTGCATTTACCAAGTTAAGAATGCATATCGGGAACAGTGAGGTAATTTGAGCATCCCAGAGAGACTGTGATTACAGCACTGGAATGGGGGTAGCCAGATTTCTCTCCCCTGCTAAGGCAAAGCTCAATGTCACAAAAGCTGGGTACTTTGGGAGGCTAAATTACAGATGAGTGAAGAAAATGTGTGAAAATGGCCAAGCAAATATGTTAACATGTATGGTGTCCCCTAGTATGATTTCAGCTACACTATTAGGACATCTTGAGCCAATATACAGTAAATAGCGATTGCACTCCTTGTTTTCAGTCTCTGCACAATCCAAACATATGCCTTTGCTTAGGCCTTTTTGATGGCCTTTTTTAAGCCTACTATGCAGCCAATGGTTTGGTCCCTATTATCTAAACCTAATCACATATCTAGTGTACTAGCTGTTATAAATAACAATATGCCAAACCCTCAATAGTGGAATAACTTCCAACAATTAACAAGCTACATTTTGTCCAAGACTTAAGACTGATCTTGTTCAAATGTATCTTGATAAAAACAAATGGGAAATATAAGCACTGATCATACAATATCTACTCACCAAACTCAATATACTTTTTCTCCTTATTAACTTGGCCTTTACCATCTTTGCCTCATCTTAGCACTGGATTTGCATATTTTTCCTCCATGTAATAAAGTAATTGTCACAAGGTAAACACACTTAAAGAAGGAAAATGGTAAGGGCTTAAAGTAAAACAAAAACAACAACAAAAAATTGCAGATGACTTCATTTTATCCACCAGAAATAGTGGAAAAAGTGGGTGTTCCAGACTAGAATGGAGTTTGCACTGGATTGCGGAGGACACTTTTTTTGACTAGGATGTGGAGGCTGAAGGTCAATTTCATCCTTAAGGACATCCCAATGTAATGCTTACTATGGCAAAAGCTTCTTTTTCAAATCTATCCTTATATGCTATTACAGCAGTCCTTGCCTTTACTACATTAATGCTAACTGGTATTACATTTCTGTGTTAACAATCTGCAATATTTTAGAAAGGCTGCATTAAAGGAATATTCCAGGTTCAATACAATTTAAGCTCAATCGATAGAATTTGTGGCATAATATTGATTACCACAAAATTTATTTTCATTTGCCGCTCCTTTTCTTTTAAAAAAAAAAAAGCAAAAATCTGGGTTATAGTGAGGCAATTACAATGGAGGTGAATGGGGCCAATCCGTAAACATTAAAATACTCACTGCTTCAAAATTATAGCCACAGGAGTAAACAATATGCGCGTTAACATGATTTTTGTGTGATAAAATCCCTTTCTAACCTTTAGTTTTAGCCAATTTTACAACTTTAAAACGACTAACAATGACGATATAAACAACTTTTCAGCTTAAATTATACACAAGTTTTGACAGAAGAATTCATTTAAATGCTTTTATAAAATGATAAGCTCCACATTTCTGCCTTTAAACTATCCAAAAATTGGCCCCATTCACTTCCATTGTAAGTGCTTCAATGCAACCTCAATTTTTGCTTTTTTTTTTTTGAAAAGGAGGGATGAGTCTAAATACATTTTTGTGGTAATCAACATTATGCCACAAATGCTGTTGATTGGTTTTATTTTGTATTGAACCCGGAATATTCCTTTATAAGTTTTAAACTTAAAGCAAATAGTACACCCAAAAATGAATGTTCTCTCATTATCACATTATCACACCCTAATGTCACCCCAGATTAATTAAGATTTTTAGAAGAAGATAGAGCTCTGTCAGGTCCTTATAATGCAAATAAACGGGTGCCAGCACTTTGACGGTCCAAAAGTCAATTTTGGGCAGCATATAAGTAATCCACATGACTCCAGTCGATCAATGAATGTCTTTTGAAGTAAATCATGTTTATGTAAGAAACAAGTCGATAATTAAAATGTTTTTAACTTAAAATCAGCGCTTCCATTCAGGGCTCTAATGCTGTTTGAAATGAACTAACTTTCGCATGACGTTCGTTCTTCTGTTATAAAAAAGCATTGCTTCCGAATTCTGAACTCGCCGTTGCACTTACGTCATACGAAAGCTACTTAATACATCAACTGCTGCAGGAAGCACTTTTTAAAAGTTAATAATGTTTCAATAATCTATTTGTTTTTTGCACAAACTGATCTTGCTTCAGAAGATATTCAATGATCGATTGGAGTCGCATGGATTACTTTTATGCTGCCCAAATGTGACTTGTCAAAATGCTTGCACCTGTTTACTTTCATTATAAGGAACTGACAGAGCTCTATCTTCTATCTTTATTTGTGTTCTGTTGAAGAAAGACAATCATACACTTCTGGGATGGTATCAGGATAAGTGAATAATTAGAGGATTTTCATTTTTAGGGTGAACTATTCCTTAAAACAAAAAAGAAAAAAAAAACTATCACTGGATACCCCAAAGAAAGTAAAGATTGGCTGTGACCCCTGACCTTTTCCTCCTCAATGCGTTGCCTCCGTTTCTCCTCCACAGCTGAACGACGGAGTATCTCCTTCTGCCGTTGCTCGTCCAAACGCCTCCCTCGTTCTTCCACCGAGCGTTCATACTGTTGCTGTGCACGCTGTTCTTTCTCCCAAAGAGCTTGTTCCCGCACAGCTAGAGAGAGTGGGGGGTGGATATGGATGACTATAGATTGCCCTGATACAGAAAAGGCCAAGCCTCTCCCTACCTGCTGACAATACTGATTTGTTTGTGCTAAGCTCTTAGGAGTATTATTAGAAATCTTGCAGCATCACGCAAAAGCACAAGTTTTCAGATAAAGATGCCAGTTTACAAATGCACACTTTGCAGTCAGCCATGATTTATTTCTTTTGTGAAAGTGTCCCATTACAGGGAGGTTTGCAAGCTAAACTGAGTAGTTTTCATGTGATCTCAAGATTGTGGCCCCCATGAGTCAGCCAAGCTCCATGTTAAAGAAACAGCTTTAATTAGGCCACTGATATAACTGGATTCTTCATCTCATGAGAGTGTGCATGATATTAAACATTGTTTTCAAAAGAACTATTAATTTCTGTAGGGGTACACGTTTTTTAATGAAGAAACGAATCCTGGGTGCATGTTTAAAAGAATTGTTCACACAAAAAAGAAAATTCTCTCATCATTTACTCACTCTTATGCAATTCCAGATGTGTATGACTTTCTTTCATCTGCTGAACTCAAATTAAGATTTTTAGAAGAATATTTCAACTCTGTAGGTCCATACAATTCAAGTGAATGGGTGTAAACATTTTGAAGCTCCAAAGATCACATAAATCAGCATTTATCTAGTCCATAAGACTCCAGTGGTTAAATCAATGTCTTCAGAAGTGATTTGATAGGTGTGGGTGAGAAACAGATCAATATTTAATTCCTTTTTACTATAAATTCTCCTCCCTGATCAGTCAATCTCAATCTTGTGTTTATGGTGATTCACATTCTTCATGCATATCACCACCTACTGGGCAGGGAGAAAAAAGGACTTGAATATTTATCTGTTTCTCACCCACACCTATCATATCACTTCTGAATATATGGATTAATACACTGGAGTAGTATGGGTTACTTTTATGATGCCTTTATGTGCTTTATGGAGTGTCAACCTTTTTGCACACATTCACTTGCATTGTATGGACCTACAGAGCTGGGACATTATTCTACAAATCTTAATTTGTGTTCTCTAGAAGAAAGATTGTCATATACATCTGGGATTGCATGAGGGAGATTAAATGATGAGAGAATTGTCATTTTTGGGTAAACTGTCCCTTTAACAAATGCAAAATTGAAGCTTACCTTGGCTCCTGTCTCTCTCCTCTCTCTTTTCTTTAGCTAGTCGAATTCTGTCTTTTTTTGAACTGCCATCTTTGCATGAGAAAGGGAATTATATGTTAAAAGCACTTCAATAAGCAGGGAACACACCTTGAAGAGTCTGTGCAATCATATCACAAGCCAAGAATGACCCAAATATTCAAGACTGGGTGGGACCAAATGTAAAAATGTAGGAACCGGTCATTGAAAAACCCATATTGATCAACCACTATTCTGAATATCAGGTCTATAGCCCTGTCAAAAGCACTACAAACACAGGCTGGGATGAAATCTTTGGTTTTACTGGTGTAATGTATGCAAATATATGCAAAGTCAAAATGCTTGTGAGGAACACAAACGGAGAAGAGATTTTCCATGATTCACAGTAGAACCTGTGCCACAGACTGTCAGGGCTCTTTAAAGCTACATTAAAGCACATTTAACATGCCTTTGATTAATCTTTTAAAGAAAACACAATATGTATAGACAGTTTGGCAAAATCATTATAAAGGTTTTTGGAATCATGTGGCATGCAAATATAGGTGGTAAGAAGCATGCTTGAAAATGAAAGACTCAAATCAAACAAAGGCTATATTAATTCAAAGCTAAAAAAACCATTCTTATGTAAACGTATACAGAAATGCATCATTAGATCAGAAAAATGCATCATATTTGAATAAACAATAACATTTGATAATGTATATTATTATACATTCTGCATCATTACGTATGTATCATCGTTAATGCATCATAATGAAGAGTATTTATTTTACAATGAAGATGATTTCAATATGTCAATAGGAAGATTTTAAAAGCCACTATGTATTTTTTAAATGAACAGTTCATTTTGCTGCACAGTCCAAAGAGTTGACATATGTTAACGGCTGGCATCAGTAGCCTACATCTGGTTGTCAATGCTGAGATTGCTTGGTATTAAGATAAGCAGCTATTTAAGAATGTCATGAAATAATGTAGCAAGACTACAATTTCTCTTTCAAATATATTGACTTGGGGGAATACTTCACCTGCACAGGTCAATCTTATGTTACCCATCCTCTTACCTCAGCAGCACCATTTCCATGCCAGCGAATCAAGATGCTCGCCTTTTCCCATTTTCCAGTGATTTTTGGGTGATATTCTGGATTTACCATAAGAAAATATTCCAAAACATACCTGCCGGGTTTTCCACGACCGTAGCCATTTTCAGTCTCTATGGGATTTATTCCACAAATCACTGTACAGATGACATTCCGACTCCAAAACAAACTGCTCCCTTAATTATCAAACACAACCTGTGTATAACATTCAAAACGTGACGGAGAAACAAAACGGTGAAGATTTGATTAATCCGAACCTCTTGAATGTATTCTTCCAGTCAGATACCAATTGTGAAGGCAGAACAACCACAAGAGCGCAAGGTTCTAATAAATTACAACACGCTCGACCAATCGCTACGCGCGAGGCACGCGCGCGCGCAAGCAATGCACCCACGAGCAAAGCATTACGTCATAGTGTATACAGAGCTATATATGGAAGGCTGAACAGCTGCGCACGATAAAAAAAATATAATTTTTTGTTTTCCCCGGAGGCGTTCAGTTATATTGGTTGTGCCTAGAATTTCATTTTCCATTTAATTGATCAACAAGGACATTTCTGCGTGTCATTTCTTCATTTGCATAACACTGACAGTATGACCAATGTGTTATTATTAACCAGTCAGCCAAAGCACTGTGATTATGTTGTTTATAACTGACACTGCGGAGTTTAGCAAAATATGCAAATAACTGATTATTGAGATTGACTCCTCAGGTGCATGCACAATTTGCAGTGATTCAACCAATCAATAAAATGAATCTGAATATACTAAAATGCAATATAATACAAAACATAAGCACTTCAGTGCTGTGGACAGATTTAACCACAAACCAAAGATAACGTGTCTCTTAACGGTTAAGCTCTGAGCATAGACACACGTGCTGTACTCTTTGTTTTTTACACTGTAACACACGTGATGGTAGAATGAAACATGCAGTGACTAAAAGCTCTGAAGCCTATGGCTAGACGCACTCACACTTGGTATCCAATGTAGCATAAATCATTTGAGATAAAGACAATAAAATTGATACACTTATTTAGTATTACGAGATCACTGTTCATTATAAAATTATTGGGGGTAAAACAAACATGAATTATTTCCCCCTGAAGCTTTTTTTTTAAACTAGTCATCAAAACATGGGACAGAAAAAAACATCTGGTAATTTATGTGTGCAGATTCTGGTTAATGCATTCATTATGTAATAAATAAGACTACTTTTTGAAAAATGACAAGCTAAATGGCTTAAAAAACTAATCTTTTGGATTTTGAATGTTGTTCAACTTTATTTCAAAATCACAGGTTTTCTGATCAAAAGCTTAACACAAAAAAGGCAACCAACATCTCCATCAAAACAATATACAAAATATTAAAAAGTTATAACAGCTGATATTCTCATTCAAAAGGACTTAATCAGCAAGAATACCACCCATTAGCTCTCATAATTCTTGCATGAAAGTGTCTATTTGCATACAAAAATACTACCTCTTCCTTGTCATTTGCTTTGTGAGATATAATTTTAGAAAGTAAAAAATACTATTTCTGCTAACATATGGAGCTTTTCTAGTTTTGTGTCAAGCTACTATATTAAGTTGTAACCAAGTAATTGTCAAATAACATACTTATTTAAAAGCTTCAAATTCTTTTCATAAATTCAGCAGCCCTGAAGAAATGAGTATTCATTTATCATTTGAAGTAGACACATATACAAAACAGGATGGATATAGTAGGATAGTAGGATGGATATAAAAAATAAAAAAACATCACACAAAAAGTGGAACAAGGAGCCAACCAGAGACAGGCTTTCAGAATTATAAATGCATTGCCCAATGCACTGTTGTGTGATCAGTAAATAATAGATTTAATAAAACATTCAAAAAGAGATGCATTTTAGAGGCATCACATTTTCCCATAGAGTTAAACTCAACAGAAATTTTTTACATTTCTTTTAGGATACAGACTGCTAGACCAAACATATAACTGGTTATCTTTTTATTGCGAATCCCAGAGATTCGGTACTTGTAACTAAATTTCACTTGATGTGAAATCAATATAAATACATTAAAGGATAACAAAATGGATTGCAGGTGACAACAGAAACCTAAAAGTTGAGGCTGTGTACATATGGTTGGAAGAGCGACTTCTGAGGGGGTTGGGGGGGTTGTGAAGATGACTGTCTCTGGGGGATGAGAAATGTTTATTTCCCAGCTTCATCTTCTTAGATCTGGAGGAGAGGGAACATTGTCATGACAATAGGTATCACCACAATATTTGCACAGATATACTTCATGAATATACACCACTTACTTAAAGGTATAGTTCACCCAAAAATTTTAATTCTCTCATAATTTATTCTCCCTCATGCCATCCAGATGTGTGACTTTCTTCAACTGAACAAAGATTTTTAGAAGAATATTTCAGCGCTGTTGGTCCATACAATGCAAGCGGATAGTGATTAGCACTATAAAGTTCCAAAAAGCACAGACAATTGCAGTAAAAGCAATCCATAAGACTCCAGTGGTTAAATTAATGTCTTCTAAAGTGATACAATCAATCTGGGTGAGAAAGAGATAAATATCCATGTCCTTGTCACTATAATTGTTTACTTCCGGTCTCTTTGATGCCTGTCCACAACAGGACTCGGTTCCCTCCACCTCTCCCAAGATGCAAGCGTGCTGGTATGTTCAAATAAAAGCAAAACCAATGACGCTTGTGAACAGTGTTCTCTTGTAAATAAATCGAGCTGCACTTCCGGTTGAAACACTTCAGATCTCGCGTGAACATGCCAACATGCTTAATTCACGCAAGAGGAGGAGGGAACCAAATCCCGTAGTGGACAGGCATCAGAGAGAGACCGGAAGTAAACAATTATAGTTTAAAGGACTTAGATATTGATCTGTTGCTCACACAAATCGATCGTATCGCTTCAGACATTCATTTACCCACTAGAGTCCTATGGATTGCTTTTACTACAATTGTCTGTGTTTTTGGAGCTTTAAAGTGCTAATCACCTTCCACTTGCATTGTATGGACGTACAGAGCTGAAATATTATTTTAAAAATAATTCTGCAGAAAAAACAGTCACACACATCTGCGATGGCATGAGGGTGAGTAAATGAGAGAATTTTCATTTTTGGGTTAACTAACACTAACTAATATCTTCAATGTAACAGAATTGATGTACTTGTTTTATACGATTGTACTTGTATTGTGAAAAATTATCTTTGGGGAATTGTCGTTTGATCTCATTTAACGAAACATGAGATCATACGGAACTCTAATGATGACACGCAAGAGCAGCACTGCAGCTCGTGCCTGACTGAGGAGAGGAAGAATTACACAGCTCACAGTCCAGACACACTCCAAACCTTACAAACATCTTCAGGTGATGTAGATCGCAAAGTATGAGGGAAGTATACTCCAAAAATTCAAAATAATATATACAGAAGCGCTCTCAGTGTGAAATACAGCGGAGCCGGAGTTGCCGTTTCACTGAAGCAAACCTTGCGTATCAGAGCGTCTTTTAAGGAAACACAATCACCATTATATTTTTATTGCATCCTTTATTAAAGTTCAAATAATAAGGAAGCAGTTCATGTAAATAACTACAAACTCCAAAACTGGGATTTCTCTGTGCTTGTCAGAGCTGCTTATATGAGTTGCGAGAAGTGTCCTGATCTAAGGGGGAGAGATTGAGGCACACTCTGTCATGGGGACACTCATCCCTCGAGCGCTCACACTTAATGCAGTTAGTTTATAACGTGATGGCTCACAACTTTTTGAATCATAATATATGCATCACTGTCCATTTCTTATCATGAAGAAAATTGTCAATGCACAGCTTCATAAAAAATTATTTATTCCCAATGTGCTCTATATCCTCGTGGTGGCGTAGTGACTCGCCTCAATCTGGGTGGAGGACGAATCTCAGTTGCCTCCGTGTCTGAGACAGTCAATCTTTGCATCTTATCACGTGGCTTATTGAGCACGTTACCGCGGAGAGGTAGTGCATGTGGAGGACCATGCTATTCTCCGCAGCATCCACGCGCAAGAGCGAGAACCACATTATAGTGACCATGAGGAGGTTACCCTAGCACTCCCAGGATTCAAACTTGTGACTCCATGGGTGGTAGTCAGTGTCTTTACTCGCTGAGCTACACAGGACACACGCAGCTTTATAAGAGTTTTTTTTTTTTGTGAGTTAAAGATGGATTGATGAGAACAGAATGGTGAGAGAGGGTTGTCTTCGCCCCACTATACACGGCAACAAAATAAATTTTTGATTTGTTTTTTTGGCTCATTTTAAAAAATTATATCTAAAACTAATATAAAACAACATACACTTACTTTAGCAGCTATACTGCAAAAAAAATAATCTGAGAATGTTGAATTTAATATATAAATATATATATAAAAAAAAACATTTTAAAATATCTAAAAACCTTTAAACAAAAGATGCATTCACCTGTGAAGAACTTGAGAATTTGCTTCTCAAGAAAATGTATCTTGTTTTAAGGATTTTTAGTCATTTTTAAATGGAAAACAAGACAAAAACAATTAATAACAATAGGATTTTTTTGCAGTGATTTTTTTTTTTTACTGAATTACATTTTTGCCATTAATTCAGTGAATGTCATTTAGAGGTATTTTTAAAAGACAATTTTGTCCTCTTTATTGTTAGCAAGCACGTTTAATACAACATTTTAACTCGGGCACAAGCTGAATAGATGTTTAAGAGCTAATGCTTAATTGTTGCAATTATTGTAGAAGTCAAATAATCGTTCTAATAACCATTAGATTAGTCGATTATCAAAATAATCGTTAGTTGCAGCCCTACTTGAGTACTTACATCATCTATGTCCTCATCATCATCACCAATGTCATCAAACTGAATCTCATCATCATCACCAGGTCCGAAGGTATCAGTCTCATTGATTTTGGCTGCAAGGTACCAACATCAAGAATTTAAAATGACATTACATTGAATACACTAGAGCAAAAAGTTTTTTTTGTTTAGTTATAACTGTTTAGTACAGGTTATAATTTCCAGATTAAGATCAAATATGCTCACCGTGCTCTGGAAGCTCTCCATAGGCTTTCAGACTCCGAGCTTCATCAGCATTATACTTCAAAATGACATCTGCTTTATTATCCTAGATGTTAAAAGATAAATGTAAGAGACTTACTCCTAAAATCCATCAAAGAGGTATGTACAGTTTAAGAATATGCCTTCTTATTTTCAGAACAAAAATTAAGGTTTTAAAATATCAAATACAGTATATACAGTTTCAGCCCAAAATATACTTGAATAGGAACTTTGTGGACATAAACAAACATTTTATAATTTAGTAGGAAATATTTAACAAACCTGGTAATCCCTTAATCCAATGAGTATAATGTCTGATGTGTTAATCCAAACCTAATATTACAAAGAGACAAAAAAAAGTGTTGAGACAACGAGGCAAACAAATGCACACATTGTTAAAGAACAATAAAACATTTCATTATAGTCCGTTTCTATCACATTTCAGGATTGTATTTCATCCTATGTAGATTAACACTTTCAGGTAAAGTAAATTATGCAGTTCTCAAACATAACATTACCTAATTAGTTTCATTAGAGGATATTGACTGATTGGCCTACACCCCAAGCTCTAGAACCCAGCTAATTCACAAAGTGATGAGAAAATGCTGAATCCGCACAAACTGGAGCTGTAAATTGCACCTTTTTCCGGAGCTTTCCTCGAATGTGACAAAGCCGCTTGACTCCATCAAAGCACAAGGCCTCTAACCTCCCATTTCCCAACATCTTGATGACCTGAGCATATTCTAAAAGACAGAAGACACATTTTCAACACATTACAAATCTAAAAGCTAATGTTTTACATTAAAGGAAGTACCCCACATCATGAAGGTGTAATATATGGAAGGGTACTGCAAGGCACCTTGTCCATCCTCTTTGAAAACCAGCTCCCTTTTCTCGGATTCATTCTCATTCTTACCACGTCGCCGATTCTTTCCTCCTTTACCTGGACACAGACATAGAAAAATGGATAGTTAACCATAATGCATGTTCTCATGTGGTTAATCATGAACCAATGACTATGGCAGAAAAACATGATGCAGCAACATTCTCAACATCTAAAATCAAAAATGATAACCGGCCTGAAAAGACTGGACTACCAGCCACAAAACAAAAACATGTGCCTGACTTTTGCTGGTTTTACTGTGAATAAACCTGTCATAAGAAATGTTAATTTCCGAGCAAAGTACAAGCATCCAACAGAGTATGACACACCTAACATGATTGTGGAAATATAAGACACGGATGATGTTTATATATCATTATAACATATATGGCTAACCTTTAGCTAATTTTTATATGTTAACACTCTTATTAACAGCTATAGATCACTGTCTTTCACTTTAAACCCCTAAATGTGCCATTATTACAAAATTGTAACTGCGTAACACACAGAGTAGCGGACAAAATCCCTTTCTATATATTGACAACGAGTTATATTTTACACTCGAGCTAACAGGCAACGCGTTGTGTTTATAAAACAGATGAATCTGTCGAAAGGGTGACAAAAATCTTTATAAACGAGCCGCCACACAGGATATCACGTTTAACAGTTCGCCACACTTTGTTTGCTAAATTTGGGGCTAATGTCCCAACCAATTGACATTAGAGAGCTCATTACCTTTGTTTTTCGGCATATCCTGTACACAAAGTCGTTTGTTCCCGTATAATGTTCAGAAACGACAGTAATAATGATTATTTTTCTTCTTAAACGTGCAGCTGTGGGAATTAACGCCGCTAAAGAGAAAAGCCGAGAATGACGCATGCGCAGACGCAGAGTGCTTTATTCAACAGCACAAAACTTTATTCACAACCTGAACCAACTCAAGAGCTGATAGGAAATGGCTATTTAAATGTTTTGTTACAACAGAGTGAAATAAAGCTAAATATATATATTTTTTTATTATTTTATTATAATCTAATGGTATATAAATAAAAGGTGTATTAATAAACCCTTATAATTAGAACATAATAAAATTGAGTATATTCTGATATGTTTTGATGTTTTGTTTTTCATATAAGAGATGATGCCACAAATATAGAACAGAATTCATTACTTCCACAATGAAATTTCTGACTGTAAAACATGTAGTAAGCTACGAATAACACATAAGATACACGTAAGCAACACAACATTGTATGTAGTTAAATAGACACACATCTTATATCATTTCAGTAGTACACCCAAATGACAAAACCCATATCATACTGTTCATATGTTGTACTTGCTATAGTTTACTTCCACGTTGCTTCTTCGTCAAATAGCTTTGTCAAATGTAAATCAAGTCAATCACTGAAACATCATCACCAGCATATGATATGCTGATAATTCATCACAAAAAATTGACACCATTACATATCTTGGGTCTTTAATTACCCTATATATAATTACCCTATATTTTGGTAATCAAGGAGTTAAAAATATTATTATTATTATTTTAATTTTTTTGCAATTTTGTCTTACACTATTCAGAAGAGAAAGGCTGAGGAATACTAAAGAGGTGTGGGAATAGCTCCAAAAAAATAGATGAGGTACAGTGGGTGGAATATGGTACCAGGCCACAAAAGACCCAAAGTATGCATGAAAGGGTTAATAAACACATAATTATATTAGACATATGACATATTACATGATACAATATATATTATATAATAATAGAATGGTAACATTATATTAATAAAACAAATGAATTAACCTGAATTAACAAAGAACGTCAAAAAGTTACATTAATGTGTTATTTACGTACTTAGAAAATATCTGTCATCCTCTTCAATAGGGGGCGACAATCTTTAATATTTACATTTGTGAGTGACATCAGAAGAAACAGCGTGATATTTGCTTTCTTTCCTAAACATACAACGTGCTAAAGAGTAATTATCCACCGGGACAATGGATTGTTAGCAATCTAATTGCAAACAACAGCTTATTATGAGAGATTAAGTTATGTATTCTAAAATTAACAATATGCTACATAAATGTGTGGTTGGCGGCTGTCCGAACCGATCTGACACGATTATTCATTATATTTTACCGGAGGATCCTAAAAGACGCAGTCTGTGGTTAAAGTTTATAGAAGATAGTAAAGCTGATGGGGAAATTGCGTCCTCCTCATGCCGGGTGTGCGGGGATCATTTCTCCGAAGAAAACTACTTCAAACTGGATCTGGGATTCACCACACGCTTGATTTTAAGCGTCAATGCTGTTCCCACGATCGTCTCTGTTAATCGATCTACTCAGACTGAAAACGAGAATCAAAACGAGGTAAGATGGTTTCAAAACTAAACAAAGGAGCTGGGCAATTAATGTAAGATGATTAATGATCATGACATGAATTAAAGGTGCAGATGCACACAAACATTATTATGTGATTATTATTTTTTATGCCTAAACAAGTTAAAATAAAATTTTAAACCGAAGAATAAAATCATTAGCACTCACACGAGATTAGTAACCTTATACAAGCTGTTTTATTCTACATGGCGCGGGTCCCCTCAGGGGGGCTGCCATGTTATCAGCATCACACGACCAGCCGAATTCTACTTGCTTTAAATGGATAGTTTAACACAAAAATAAAAATTCTCTCTTCATTTACTCAGCCTTATGCCATCCCAGACATGTATGACTTACTTTCTTCTGCAGAACACAATGAAGATGCATAGGAGAAAATATCAGCTCTATTGATCAGTACAATGCAAGTGAATGGTGGACAGAACTTTGAATCTCTAAAATCAGTCAGCATAAATGTAATCCATATGACTCCGGTGGTTTAATACATGTCTTCAGAAGCGATATGAAAGGTGTGGGTGAGAAACAAATCAATAATTAAGTCCTTTTTACTATAAATGTCTACTTTCAAATCCACATTCTTCTTTTGTTTATTTGGCAATTAGCATTCTTTAGGCATATCGCCACCTACTGGTTGGGCGAGTCGAAAGTGGAGATTTATTTAAAAAAAAAACAAAAGGACTTTAAAATTTATTCGTTTCTCACCCACACCTAATATATCACTTCTGAATCATGGATTTACCCACTGGAGTTGGATTGTATTACTTTTATGCTGATTTATGTGATTTTTGGAAATTCAAATTTCTGGCCACCTATCACTTATGTACCTACAGAGCAAAGATATTATTCTTAAATCTTCATTTGTGTTCTGCAATAGAAAGAAAGTTATGCACATCTGTAATGGCATGAGGGTGAGTAAATGATTAGAGAATTTTCATTTTTGGGTGAACTATGCTTTTAATTTCAATATATGCCCTGCAATTGGATACTTTCACTAATGGATTAAAGGCTGATTGTAATGAGTGCATTTCTACATTGGCATCGGTAACTAAAAAGTATAGAATTTGAATGATGCACAAAAATGATCTTTTGCCACCACCTGCCGGCTAACATGTAATTTCAAAAATAAAGACAGTAACTCCTAACAGATATGCTCTACACTTACACTTTAGTTTAGAACAGCATGAACACAAGAGGAGTGATAAACAAGTGTCCGAGTGCTGATGCTGTCAGGCCATTAGTGCTCATGGAACGTCTCTCGTCCAATCAGATTTGAGGACCGGAACTAACTGTGGTGTGTGTGTGTGTGTATATATATATATATATATATATATATATATATATATATATATATATATATATATATATATTAGGGCTGTCAATGGATTACAATTTTAATGGAATTAATTACATGGTGTCCCGATTAATTAATCACATATACAAATATTTGCTGAGAAAGCGCTTGTATAACAATAATTCAATAAATAATGATTAATTAATTATACATAGTTATCTTTAAATATTTTTAAATTATTTTATTTATTTATATATATATATATATATATATATATATATATATATATATATAAATATAATATATAGGAAAAATCTGTTATACATTTTTGTATTGAAAAAATGTGTTGTAATAAATAATGCTTATAAATTATTTTCATAAATATTATTTATTTCCAGAAAGGCTAGTTACATTGACCCAACCACAGAAATAGGGAGCCATTATGGTCTTATATGCTAATGGCTTTGCATTGTACATAGATGTTAGGAAATAAACTGGCCTTGTTTTGTAAACTGGCACTTTTATATTAATTTAACAATGCATTTGGTGATTTGGAAACAGTTCTCTAAAGTCTGATGAAGATGAATGAAAAACATTGAATAAAATATCACAATATATTGTAGTTTTGAATAACAATACCAAAAATAAAAAAAATCTCAATAATGTATTGTGACCCAAATATCGATGTTATATCATATCGCCAGTTACTTTGTGATTCCCACCCGTAATCACACACACACACACACACACATATACAAACATACATGTATATAATCATGGAATTATTGCCCAGGAGGACAGAGATTTTCCTATGATGGATCATTACAAATAAAGCAGTATAATGCTTTGACGTTCTCTGTTAATTAATAAATAAAGATGATATTTTTCTAGTTTGGAGAGGGATGGCAAGTAAATTATATTGCATACGTTTTTAACGATTGTAGTTATTTTTAAAAGTTACTTTTTTTAATTAAGTTTTATTCAATATTACTTGCAGTTATGCCAGTTATGTACTTCATTCATCAACTCCTGTATTGCTTTTTATCTGACAGGAGGCCGAGGATGAGAATGTAGTGAGTGACACATACAAAATTACCATTGGTGAGACCATTTCACTTGCTGGTGTCAAAGAGGAGCCTCTTGAATATGACTTAAGTGCCAGCATGGCAGCCAAAAAAGAAGAGCAGAACCTCTCACTGGATAAGTGTTTTGATTATGAGGAGATTGAACTGGCTCTTACTGATGAGATGGATGTACTTATGGACAGTTCAACTAAACCAGTGGTTCAAGATGTTGGTGGTAAAGCAGTTAAGTTCATCAGTTGTTCAACTTGTGGAAAGAAGTTTCGTAGAAGACGTAACCTTATGAAGCATCGACGGGCTGAACATCCTAAGAAGACATTCCTGACCAAATCAGAGGTTAAAGAGAAGATTTTCGTTTGTTCTTGTGGGGAGAAGTTTCATACTATGCCTCTCCTTTTGCAGCATCGAGCTACACACTCTAAGGATGGAAAGTACAGTTGTTACCATTGCGGAATGGGCTTTACTGGGAAAGTGCTTTTGAAAGCTCACCAGAAAATTCACAAAGATACAGACTCCCTTTTGCCATACCTGTGCGACTCTTGTCCTAGACGCTTTGGCTACAAAGTTGCTCTTATCGCTCATTTGAAAAATCACTCAACCCACACTTGCACCTGCCCCATTTGTGAAGAGGGCTTTCAACTCAGATCTTCTCTCACTCACCACCTCAAAGTACATCACGCTGGGAAAAGAATCCCATGTAAGATATGTGAAAAGACGTTCCTGGTTGTCAACGACTATATTAAACACATAGACAGCCACGTTGGGATGACCCCATACTACTGCGCAATCTGTCAAATCTATCTAACACAGCGAAGCTATGTGCCACACATGCAGACCCATGAGAAAATGGAGCGAGAGTCTGTTGAGTACAAACCAAAGCGTGGCAGAAAGGTTTGTGTCAATGTGTCGACTCATCAGAAAAACCCAGAAGGAACAACACTTGGAATGGAGCCGGTGGTGCAGGATGAGGCCGGAATGGAGCCGCTCAGTGAAAGTGAAATGGATACTCTGGCTGAGAGTTCAGCATCAGCGGTGGAATATACAGTTGAGTCTGTGGAGTCTGCAGAGGCACAGATTGTTTTGGAAGAGGAGATGGACACTAGAGGGATAAGCCAATGAGATATCTTTTGTCTACTCATGGCATTCGTAACATCAAAAGTAGCAAGACTTAAATGAATATCTTTGCAAAGCTTTATTAACTAAAATATCAAACCAAGTAGAAATTATTCTAAAGAAATAAAGGACAAAACTCATAAAACCCCATTATAAATAGACAAATGATTGTGACACTTTCTAATCAAATGCTAGCATAATGTCATACATTCACTAAAAATTACCATGTTGGTTAAAAAGACCAGTTGGTTAAAAAATGGCTCAGAAAAGTGAAGTTAGTTCTGAGAAAAGACTTTTCAGATGCCTCTTGGTTTGATATTTTGATATCTATAATGAAATGTATACATTTTAAGTGTGACTTAAATGTCTAAATACTTTATTGGGCCACTGTGTAATTTTTTCTTTTTTTTTCTTTAAATGTACATGCTCACAGTTTTTATTTGGTATTATTTTAGGCCATTGCCTCATTAAAGAAAAGAAGAAAAAACTTTGTTTACCTGAGGAAAATGATCACTTGAAAGCTGATTTTCTTCATTAGTCAAGTTAATGGTTAAACCCAAGGGTGCAGTCTTAATTTCACAGCTACACTGTTGAGCAAACTGCTTATTTTAAAGGGTGGAGTAAGTCATTTTAGTCCAGTTCACTTTTTTGTCAAATTCCACAAATATCTCTTCACAGTCTACCAGCTGTCCGTTCTGTGTGTGCTCTGAAAAAATCCAGTGTTTGTACACAGCTCAGGAACCCCGCTTACTCCACCTTTAAGAAGACATCTGTATTCATGACAGAACACAAAGATATATCATATACGTACATTTGTATTTTTTTTTTAATGTAAACATAGTCTTCTGCTGTGGTACCATATTAGTATTAATGTTTTGCTGCAAAGACATTTTAAAATCATTTTATATGCATATAATGTATACTTTGTAATATGCATTTCATAAAAGCATTAAAACAATGGCATATCCAGGAAATTACTTTAAGATGGGCCTCAATAAAAAGGGATGGGCCACACGCTAATGTTTTTAAAACCAAATTTTACTTAACAGAGAAGTGGCACATTCAAATATTTCTTTCACACTTTCAGAAACAAAATGTAAGATATATTTTTTTTTCACTATTTGTTATAAATATATATATATTTGAAGTCAAAGAAAACCCTCTAATATTCTGGGTGGTCCAGTGTCTAATTTGGGTGGGCCCAGGCCCATCCCGGCCCACACTTGGATATGCCACTGCATTAAAATATCCTGTATTTTCAATAATGCAGGTCTGATGGTTAATGCTCATTTGAATGTGGTTTCTTGTAATCAACACTTTTTTCTGAGTGAATTAGAAAAATGCAGGTGGTCATTTAATTGTATCCAAAAAGTGGGTGTTACATACCAGAATGGAGACAAGTGGTTGAAGGGTATTGGTGATATCAACTGAAAAGTAAATTAATTCATAGGTGGAGCAAGTTGTATATATATGTATTTTGTTACATTTTACATGTAGTACACAGATTAATCAAGCTTAGCAAGACTATGAATGTGTATAAAGGAGGTTAATTGGGTGAATTCTGATTCTTTGTTGACTAGAACACTAAAACACTGCAAACAAGTGAAGTGTTTTTTATTTTTACTTTATTTTCTACATGTACAAATGAAAGAAAAGAACATGTACAAAATGAAAGAACAGGATAGCAGCTTGCTTACATGGACAGCAACATTTTTCCAACACTCTTCCAAGACAGGAATAATACAACTGAGATGAAAAGAAAATGTACAACAATGTTTAAACTTGATTTTAAGAAAAAAAAAAAAAAACTTAAAGGAATTAAAATAAGTTGTCAAAAAGAGGGGGGAAACTTCCTCAGTCATGCTCATAAACTTCCACAGAGCTACAAGCTAATATAGCATCTTGCCCATGCACATTTATAAAAATATGTCTAAGGCTGCGAGTAGTCACTTCAAAAAGTCACTACATATATTTCTGAGCAAAACCTTCCTACATACAACAATTACACAGGTCAGCAGGTTTTTAGGTGAGGCGATACAGCTGTATACATTTTCCTTTCCAGCTTATTTATGTATTGCATTTCACCTGAGTTTTCTATTTGACATTCTTTGCTGCTTACAGCAGCGGTGGCCTCCATTGCAATTTTGTGCTTTGGGCCATTTCACATTGTTGTCCTGTAAAAAAACATATCTTAAAGGAACAGTTCAACCAGAAAGACAATGCTGTCTTTTATTCACACTCATGTTGTTCTGTGTGACTGACTTTCTTCTGTGGAACACAAAAGGAGATGGGCAGAAAGTTAACCTCAGTTACCATCCAATTTAATTGCATCTTTTTTCCATACAATAAAAATGAAGGGTGACTGAAGCTGTCATTCTGCCTAACATCATCTTTTTTGTGCCACAGATGACAATAAGTGGGTGTGAAACAACACAAGGGGATAGTGCACCCAAAAGTGAATGCAGGTCTGCTTAGAGGACTTTCAGTTTTTTTTGTTAAAGGATAAATAGGAAAAAGTAAAGTAGTGGTGGGACAGTGGCTTTCATGATTTGAGATAGGGGACAAGTGCAGTAGATTTAAGTAAGAGCACAATACAATATACTTGGACTATTCAGTGATGATTTGAAAGCACATAACTTTCCCCACATACAACACCCCCATACAACTGGAGCTTTTCTCAACTGTGTGCACACTTCGGCACATGTATCTGTTGGAATTTGTTACAATATCAAAAGTTTACTCTGTAAAATCCCCACCCTCTATGAATACATGAAATACTTAGCTTTATATAATAGCTGATATACAGCATATTTACAGGTTTATATTCATGAATGATACTGTTACTCAGATGAAGTCCACAGAACTGTCCTGATACTTCAGAGGTTTGGAGGCAGCAATAACTGTACAGGCAAAACAATTTAGTTTGCCCTCGTTTTAACAAGAGAAGGAAGATTTTGATTGTCCACCAGGGGTCCTCAGAACCTACGCTAGGATCCAAGGCCTTGTCGCAAGGTGGGCACTGCAGCAAGCAAGCCGAGATTAGGCTTTGCTCAAACCAAACTAGAGGTTGGATGTGGTATGTATGTGCTCATAGAGCAGTGGAGGTCAGTTTTTTTACCCCCCTGCGCTGAGCGAGAACAGAGCAGCCCACGGGCTCCAGCACTGGAGGAACATTCCTATTCAAGGCCGAGTAGGTAGCAGCCATCGCCCCCTACAGGAGAGAAGATTTAACACAAAACCTTGCAATATTTATAGATACCAGTTAAAAACAAATCAATCAATCTAAACTTTGATATTTTATTCAGGTTAACCATAATAAGACAAATTAAGCAATTAAATAATATATTTTTATTAAATGATTTGCTGATGTTTGTTTTTACTCTTGTTATATTTTTCTCTATTTAATGATTTACTTATATCTATTTACTTATTAATATACAGTACTGTGCAAAAGTCTTGGATGTTTAACAAAAACATTTGTCTTAAGATGGTTATTTAGCTGTTGTGTGTCTGGAACATCCTATCAGCCAACAAGCAAGAAATAGTCCAGGTGTACCTAACAGAATTGGTGCTTTTTTAAAGGCAAGGTTGGTCACACCAACATTTACATTTACTGGACTTTGTATGATGTTAATTGAAAAATTATAACTAATTATGGCACTATTTTTGAAGAAATCCTCAATATGCAACATTTTTCACAAGTGCCTAAAACTTTCGCACAGTACTGTATGTATACAGGTATGCATGTGCAAATTAATTAAAGGGATCATGACATGCCGTTTTTTAATTTATATGTTCTTTGAGTTTCACTTAGAATATTAAACAAAAGAGCATTGAAGAGCTCTATTTTCTATCCTCATTCTAACCCTCTTTCAGAAACGGTTCATTTTGGTGTTGCTTCTCCTTTAAGACTTGAAAGTAAACACCAACTGTTATGATTGGCTCTCTGCTCTTGACTGACCTGATCTCATCCTTCCATATCACTGCTCACTGCTACTGGGCAGGGCCACTGAAGTGATAAGTTAAAGTAGACGTTGATGTGTTATAGTGGGGGCGGTCAGATGCAAATGTCTACAGTGACATCACAATGTGGAGAAAGTAGAGAACAAGTCGTTTCGGCAGCTTGGTTTCAACAAACACTCTTTTTGCAGTAAAGAGGACATTTTGAGATCTGAATCTTACAGTATGTTTATATGGACACTAGAGGGATAAGCCAATGAGATATCTTCTAGTATCCCTCTAGTGTCCATGCTTAACTCTTATATCAAAAGATTTTTATTCCTCATGCCATGACCCCTTTATTAAGACAACATTAAACCTGAAAAAGCAAAAAAATAAATGCCATTTCAGGGGCATGGTAAAATGCCCTAGGGGAAAAGAGTGTATGGAAGGGAGCAAACCTTCACCAAATGGGGGGCATCCTGTCTGTTTAGCTGGTATTTGGGAAGCTGGTCTTTGTGGATGATCCAGGGATGTCTTAACACTTGTGCAGCTGTTAGTCTCTGATGGGGGTCTACATGCAACATCTTAGACACCAAGTCCTGCACAAAAAATAAACAGGTGTATGATATCATAGTTCATGTCATACATACATCTGTCTCTTGTGTCAATAATGTTTGTATGGTGGCCCTCGAAGGAGGTGTGTCCTAAAGGGTGTGTAGGAGTCAGGTTTCCCAAATCTTTTGAGCAGTGAATTTGCATGACCTTTCCAGTCGCTCATGGTTACTGGATCAGAACCATGAATTATATATTAATATTTGTTATATGAATGTTTATCGCAATTTAAAATTCCATGGCTTTTACAGGTTTCCATTGGCATATTTCAGATGTTTCTCTCATGTAGTGCCACACTCACCTTGGCCTCAGATGAAACAGAATTCCAGTATCCACCTGTGAGAGAAAACTTCCCACTGCCGATTCGAGCCAGAATCTCTTCAGGTGTGTCCTCTGGGCCATTAGCAAATGGAGTAAATCTAAGAAAAATACAACAACTCAGTATCAGTTGAACAGGACCACCTTTTAAAAAGTACAGTAGAACTTTCTTGAGTGGCGTAGTTCACTTACCCAGTTAACATTGTGTATAGAAGGACACCTAAACTCCAGATGTCACAGGCAGCATCATAACCCTGTTTCTTCAGCACCTGGGGAACGAAGAGACTAGCTATGATCAAAAATACAAAAATTTTCCAATAGACCATTGTGCCACAATGCACATGCAAAACAGCTAAATGTACCTCTGGAGCCACAAAATTTGCAGTATAACAGGGTGTCATCAGCAGTCCGTTTTCAGCTCTTAACTGCTTGGCAAAGCCAAAGTCACAGATCCGGATGGACTCAGGATCCCCAGATTCATCAACATAAAGGATGTTACTGGGCTTCAGATCCCTGTGAACCACCTGAGCATGAGAGGAAGCTTCCTTTAGATCCATGAGCAAGCCTCTCCAATTACATATAGAAACTATATACACATATTTTATCTTAAAGGGGTAGTAGTTCACCCACAAATTTTAATTCTGTCATAATTTATATGGAATATGAAATATCCCTTTAAAGGTGCAGTATGTAACAATTTTCATGTAATATTCCCCCCTTTTATTCCAATGAGTGAATGGCTTGTAATGCAATTTAAGAAATGAGCCCTTCCCAGACTTCCTATGCTGCCTATTAAAGCCTGTAGACTGATTTTCATGTGAAGGGAGCGGGTCGGTTTTACCAGGAAAATCCAAAGGATGTGTAGCTTCTCTTTCGCTATTCAACAGTGACAATAAATTGCAACACTAGGTAACTTTATCTTAGAAATGGAATCCAGCAAATGAACGGCTCCCAGCACAGCACAGACACCTACACAAACTAACAGTACGCTAAAAAAATAATTATAATTTATTTACTGAATCCCATCTGGCTAAGCTGGAACATGATAGTGGTCAAGCAAAAACTAGTGAACATCGGCAGGGCATTTGATTGCTGGAGGGACCTTCATTCGGGTTTGGGGATCAAAACTGACCCTGAAATGGCGTTCTTCTTTTTGGACAGATAAGCTTGCATAACAGCAAAGCATGTGAGATACAGTGCATCAGGAAAGTATTCACAGCGCTTCACTTTTTCCACATTTTGTTATGTTACAGCCTTATTCCAAAATGGATTAAGTTCATTATTTTCCTCAAAATTCTTCAAACAATACCCCATAATGACAATGTGAAAGAAGTTTGTTTGAAATCTTCACAAATGTGTTAAACATAAAAAAATAAAAAAAATCACATTTACAAGTATTCACAGCATTTGCTCAATACTTTGTTGAAGCATCTTTGGCACCAATTACAGCTTCAAGTCTTTCTGTGTATGATGCTACGAGCTTGGCACACCTATGTTTGGGCAGTTTCTCCCATTCTTCTTTGCAGGACCTCTCAAGCTTCATCAGGTTGGATGGGGAGCGTCTGTGCAGAGCCATTTTCAGATCTCTCCAGAGATGTTCAATTGGGTCTGGACTCTGACTGGGCCACTCAAGGACACTGACAGAGTTGAGGTCCAGTGTGCTCTGGAACAGGTTTTCATCAAGGATGTCTCTGTACATTGCTGCATTCATTTTTCCCTCGATCCTGACTAGTCTCCCAGTTCTTGCCGCTGAAAACCATCCCCACAGCATGATGCTGACACCACCATTCTTCACTGTAGGGATGGTATTGGCCAGGTGATGAGGTATCCTCCAGACATGATGCTTGCAATTCAGGCCAAAGAGTTCAATCTTTGTATCATCAGACCAGGGTATTTTGTTTCTCTTGGTCTGAGAGTCCTTCAGGTGCCTCCAGGCGGGCTGTCATGTGCCTTTTACTGAGGAGTGGCTTCCGTCTGGCCACTGTACCATACAGGCCTGATTGGTGGAGTGCTGCAGAGATGGTTGTTCTTCTGGAAAGTTCTCCTCTCTCCACAGAGAAATGCTGGAGCTCTGTCAGAGTGACCATCAGGTTCTTGGTCACCTCTCTGACTAAGGTCCTTCTCCCCTGATCGCTCAGTTTTGCCGGTTGGCCAGCTCTAGGAAGAGTCCTGGTGCTTCCAAACTTCCATTTACGGATGATGGAGGCCACTCTGCTCATTGGGACATTCAATGCTCCAGAAATTTTTCTGTACCCTTCCCCATATCTGTGCCTCAATACAATCCTGTCTCGGAGGTCTACAGACAATTCCTTGGACTTCATGGCTTGGTTTGTGCTATGCACTGTTAACTGTGGGACCTTATGTAGACATGCCTTTCCAAATCATGTCCAATCAACTGAATTTACCACAGGTGGACTCCAATAAAGTTGTAGAAACATCTCAAGGATGATCAGTGGAAACAGGATGCACCTGAGCTCAATTTTGAGTGTCATGGCAAAGGCTGTGAATACTTATGTACATGTGATTTATTTCAATTTATTTTAATTTTTAATAAATTTGCAAAGATTTCAAACAAACTTCTTTCACATTGTCATTATGGGGTATTGTTTGTAGAATTTTGAGGAAAATAATGAATTTAATAAATTTTGGAATAAGGCTGTAACATAACAAAATGTGGAAAAAGTTTAGCACTGTGAATACTTTCTGAATGTTATAGTGCCATAACGATTAATCTGTGTAATTTTAACTTGATCTTGCCAGCTAACGCTGACGAATTGCAAGCTACCTTGCTTTCGTAACTTTAAAATAATTTCAATGATCTTCTCTTTATTCTAAAATCACGTGTACAGGATAAATTTAAGCAAATACACTGGTTTCTTGATCGTAGTACAACATATGACATACAAAACATACAATAGTGCAACATAACAGTGCAGTGCAACAGTAAACTGTCTGGTATAGTTTGGTAGTATGTAGCTGTATGTGTGTATCAGTATGCTATGTTAGCTGATAAGTAGTTTTAGTTTAGCCTCAAAGTTTGTAGTAATACAATCATAAATGTGTAATGCTTCCTCATCTGTCAGCATGATGCCGGTGGATCACGTTCAGTCTCTTTGTACGTTATGTCATGGTTTTGGCCAATGCTCACTCGCATCCCTATGGAGTGTATGCATGAGCAGCTGGCTGCAGTTCACTTAACGCCCAGAGGTGTCATTAATAACAGGAGTTTCTGAATTGTACATACCGCATCTTTAAATAATACTTCTACTCCATCTTCTACTGTAGTGCAAGTTCTACATAGTCTACACACCCCTTGAGCATGGAGGTACTCCACAGTCTTTGAGATGGTGTACAACACAGCACTGGTCTCCCTTTCTGAGAAGAACTTCTGTTTGAGGATCTTATCCAGCAGCTCTCCACCCTTCAGCAGCTCTGTCACCAGATACACTGAGCGCCCATCATCATATACCTGCAGATGGTGCCACAGTAAAAGAGAAATAGATTATCAAAGCTAATAATAGATAATAAGTTTAAATTTACCATCCCTTCGATGTTTATAATGTTATAGAAATACATTCTGCAATACATGATGTCAACATGAAAATATACTGATGTTTATATTTGCGACTAAATGCATTTACATTTTGAACCCGATCAATGAAACGGATGCTTTCCTTTGAGTCAATCACTTCTAATGTAAGGAAACATATTGTAAATGCAATGCTAAAACATTGCAAAATGAAAATTAATGATGGCTATCCTGCTCATTTTTGAAGAGAGACAATAAGAGCAAGAGCTCATTACACCATTCACTCAATACAACGGCGGAAATTCTGGAACAATCACTCTTGGTATACACATCAATGCTCTTTGAACACGACAAGATATTACCTTAATATAATTGTGTTTACCAATATGACATTGCCCAATGTCTACCAATGCATTGTCTCTTCCTTATGCAAGATGAAAATGAAATGGTTATAAACACTCACGTCTTTCAGGGTAATTACATTTGGATGTTGTCCATAGCGTAACAGGATTTCCACCTCCTCTGTTGGATCCCTTTTAGCTTTATTGATAATCTAGACAACAAATATATACAGATGCATCAAAGAGTTCAGAAAACTGAAAGTTCAAAAAGGCAGTTAATAAAGTAGAAATTATCAAATTAGAAGTCTTAAATAATGTAAAACATGAAAAAAGGAAGGCTCTGGACAAAACATGCATTAAAATGTGATTTAGTCTCATTATACAGTATAAACTAGATGTTTACATGTTCTAATACACTGTATTTTTTGCGGGGAGAGAGGGGCGTTTTTGTGTTTATTACAGACAGGATATGTTCAGATCCCTAATACTAAGCTTGAGAAATAGTAGTTGTGGTGCTTGCCTTAATTTTATGTTTTTGGGGGCCGTTCAGACCGAAGGCGTTAAGGTGCTAACACATGAAAAAGAACAGAAAGCATGTGTCTCAAGGCCCGTTTTGAAAAGTTTAAGTGCTTTTTAACTTGACACAGCATTTAAAAATGTGTTGCTCCTGTACAAGGTGCTAAAAAAGTATCAAGACATGGTGCAACAGTCAAAAACACCCATCTAGCATGTGTTTACATTGAAAAACCATGCAGAAGGATGAAAAATGCATTCGGTGGGAACGACCCCTTAAGTCTTTTTGAAGTCATTTGCTGGATGCATTATCTGCAGAGACCTGTCTCAATGAAAAGCAGCCAGCCAGTGTGTCATTTTAATGTGACTATCCTCACCTTCACTGCGTACTCCATGCCAGTGCTTTTCTGTATGCAGCGTTTGCAGATGGAATACGAGCCAACTCCTATATCCTCCTTCACCTCGTATGAGTCAGTGAACTGAGACACGTTTCTGTGGAGCAGCTATAGAGTGGAAATAGCCTGATGAAATAAAATCGGACTCATAGCCAGACCTTAAACACAGGTATTACAGCATTTATGTGTGGAAAAATCCTTTATATGCAGTTTAAATGCATTTTCAATAAGTGTGTATACCTGAACTACAGAGCTCATACTGTTGCTCTGCAGGGGTTGAGACTCCTCTTCTGAGCTTATTGCCACAAAACTAAACCCTCTGAAGAGCTGATTGGCATTGGCACTAGGTGGTACACCTGGCGAGTCTGACAAATACACACAGAGTGTTTTGGTCTCATCGTTAAATACCCCATCAAATAATCCAACACAGATTTCAAAAGGTCTATGAGCATTTAATTAAATTTAATTTTGGGTATTATGTATTTGTCTGAAAGGCATTTACATAAACAGAGCTGTACAGTCTACCGGTAGAAGATCAACGATCAGTCACAGAAAGTTTAAGTTAAGGTTTAAGAAGGTTAAGCTGATGTACCTTTGGGAGATTTTGCTGTGAATTCTGGGTCAAAGTAGAATGTGTCGTCTGGTCTACCAGAGGCAGGTTTGAAGGGTGGGTAAAGCTCTCTTCTAAATAATTTCTTGTGGCAAAAACATAACATTCACACATTACAACCAACATGCAACGGTGGAACTGAAAGACCCCATGAGATCACTTGACAAGCACAGTTTGAGGAAGTTGGGACAGGACACATTGAAGGGCTCCTTTTTTACATTGGACCTTAGTTTACGTCACAGCCACGAACCATGATTTGAATATTTGCAATTGTTAGCTGGAGGTGCCATATGAGTCATCAATATTTTTAGGTCAGTTTTTTCAGAAGAGAAATTCTGTACTTTTGTAAAAGCATATTTCTGATATTGTCAACTTTTAGGAATACTCTAGCATATACTGTAAAACGACTAAAACGACTACAAGTTTGCTTGACTTTGATTTCAGGGAGTCTTCAAAAACTAAATAAAAAAGTTTATCTCAGAGATTTTGGACATGGCATGATTTTTGGTGCCAGACGTGCTGGTTTGAGTATTTCTGTAACTGTTGATCTCCTGGGATTTTTAAGCACAACACTCAGAATGGTGCCAAAAACAAAAAACTTCTAGTGAGCGGCAGTTCTTTGGACGGAAACACCTCATTGATGAGCGAGGTCAAAGGAGAATGGCCAGCCTGGTTTGAGCTGAAAGAAAGACTACGGTAACCCAGATAACCCCTCTGTACAATTGACATGAGCAGAATAGCATCTCAGAATGAACAACATGCTTGAGGCGAATGTGCTACAACAGCAGAAGGCCAGCAGGTTCCACTTCTGTCAGCCAAGAACAGAAAACTGAGGCTGCAGTGGGCAAGGCCACCGATAAGTGAGGACAACTAGACCTTTTGACCCGAGCCTGGGCTTTAGTTAGTGGGAGGGGAGGGGGGCACAGAAAGGCTGTTCCATATTGTAAAGTGCATCTAAGTGCATTAAGCAGGAGACATGGTTAAAAACACAGAGAAGTGTGCAACAGCGAAAAATGTAAGCAGCCGTGGCAGCGTAAGCTGAAAAACGGTCTGCACCGTTGGACAACTAACTGGAGGGGTCCCGCTGAATACATTTTGTACTGGGCCCAATAATTGCAGCCCTGGCAGTGTGCACAGGCTCACCAAAATTGGACCTTTCTGTCAGCTTCAACCAGTCTGTCCATTCTCTGTTGACCTCTCTTATCAACAAGGCGTTTCTGTCCGTAGAACTGCAGCTCAATTTTGCAGGTTGTTTTTTATTTTTGGTAGGAAAAAAAGTAAACTCTAAAGACTGTTGTACGTGAAAATCACAGGAGATCAGCAGTTCCAGAAATACTAAAACCAGCCTGTCTGGCACTAAAAATCATGCAACATTCAAAATCACTGAGATCACATTTTTTCCCCATTCTGATGGTTGACGTTAAACTCTAGACCTGTATCTGCATTATGTTATGCATTGCACTGCTGCCACATGATTGGCTGATTAGACAATCACATGAATAAGCAAGTGTACAGGTGTTCCTAATAAAGTGCTCAGTGAGTGTGCGTGTGTGTGTATACATGCAAACATACATTCCAGTCAATGGTAGCATAAAACGGGTGTCTCTTTATCTCTTCGACTCCATCTGGACCAGCACCTGTAGACGCCCATAATGAAACATTAAGGACACATGTTTAAAACAACCAAACATAATTCAATACATCAAAATCAATTCTAATGTGCAAGTGTGTTGTCTGCTGCTTACCTAATCTATTGGAAGGGTTTCGTTTGAAAAGGCTTCTGAGGAGACTTTGAGCTTCTGAGCTCAGAAACTGAGGCATTCCAAGCTTGGCCCTACAACAGAAGAGGTCAAGAATCGATCCAGATGCCAGACAGTCACAACCACAGGCAGCATGCCCACAGATTGTTGACATGCATCAGATGGATATTGGCATTAAAATATAGCTAGCTTCAATCTGATTAATTGGCTTCTGCGCAATTAACAGGAGTCGGGGTGCACAGGTTTTTATCAATCTGCCAGAAAACAAAGTTGTGATTTGGATTTGCCAACATTTGCATTTGAATATGTAAAAGATGCAGTAAACAACATCCTTGAGCACACCTATCCATCCACTATATATTATATTACACTTAATTTTCAGATTTGCCAGCCCCGAAACATCAGGTAAAATGTGATAAGTTTATACAGTTTGTTTAATTTTATATTGGTAAAAAGGTTGCTGTCTGTTATAAGTGGACACTTCTTGACCAGTTTAAGCTGCAATGTGGACAAGACCTTATTCTGAAGGTCACATATCTTGATATGTGTCAAAACTATGGCACAGAGGGTAGCACATTTGTTCATATTTAAGATCTACAGGCACGCAGGGACCCTGGTTCAAATCCAGCCTACTGTAGGTCACATCACGTAAATTTTATTTGTATAGCACTTTTCACAACACACATCGTTTCAAAGCAGCTTCACAGAAAATTATGCTGTAAATGTCTTAAAGTCATTGTGCAGTTTAAATTAATAACATGAAAATTTGAGAAAGACAAAATCAGTTACTTGTCTACACTAGTGTCATTTCTAGGGCTAATGCTTTGTGTTTTTGTACTGTATAAGTGGCCATAGCTCAGATCTTATCAGCCTCTCTAGAAGCCTTGAATAAATTGTAATAGACAATTACAGTGTTCAAACCCTCATCTTGCCTATGCTCTGCAGTCGTTCCACTAAAACCACTTTACTACAGCTTATCAATGCCATCAAACTCTATGCAGACATTTGATTATAATCATCCACCACAGTAGAGAGCTAGTGTAGCATGTCTGGGCTTTATTTACCGCTCAGAAGGCCGTTTTATGATGTGAAGTGTGCTTTGTGTGGTTCCATGTTTACTGATAGTTAAGTGGTTAGACTTTAGGCTAAACAGCTCTATCAGTTAAACCAAGGGCACGTTCTCATTGCTACAGCACTAAGCAGCCAGATGTTATGCAGACCAAATCCGCCAACACTTCCAGCTCAGACTGGATGACTGTGTTGTGATTATAGAGTGAGGCAAGTATCCTCTGGGAGGATGAGACTCTCACTCACTTCAGAATCATAGTCATGGTTTCCTTGCGGTCCTTGCCTTGGAAAGGCAGCGTTCCAGTTAGCATTTCAAACTGAGGATGGAAAACAAAACAGATTATTTGTCAGACGTCTGATTCATTATGTTGATGGGAAATAGCCACTTTCTCACCATGAGTACACCATAAGACCACCAGTCAGCACTGTAAGTGTGTCCTCTTCGGTTCACCACCTCTGGTGCCATATACTCTACCGTCCCGCAGAAAGAGTACGCTTTGTTTTCATGATCAATTGACTCTTTACTGAGTCCGAAATCTGTAGACACATAAAAACACTTTTTCAGAGAGGAAAAATCTCAATTAGTGATTGACCGAAATTAAAATTCTACACCAAAACCGAAATTTCAGGATATACTGGGCTGCAAACCAAAAGTGCAAATGATAAATTAGCATAAAAAAATAAATAAATAAATAACACTATGCATTTTATAGTATAACAGTTAATTTATGTTTTCAAGTGATGTGACTTTATAAAAACATTTATGCTCCAAAATGTTTTGAAATATTTAATGACTAGTCAGTCCACTAAGCAGCCTTCTTTGGAACATCCCAGGCAGCTATATTCTATGAATACAAGTGACAGTTCAGGCTAAAAAAAGCAATTTTTCAGGATGGTCCAGCTAATGTGCATGCACGTTCTCGAATTGAAGGACAGTAGATATGTTAATTATGTCACACTCTGAGCAACTAAGAAAATTGGAAACTTCCAAATCGTACTTGGATTCAGACCACAATATGCTTCCATAAACGGTGAGTTTGTTGTGCAATTGTGCTGGTCCGTTTGGATTTGTCCATGTGAATATAATCACACAGAGGGTGCACAAGACTCATCAACTGTAAATGCAAGCTAATTTCCATTAATATATATTCAATCATCAGCTGCATTTACATTAAATCCATTTAAACCAGTTTCAATTTGCACTTGCATTCTTCTCCTTGTCAAATCTGCTGTTCACAGTAAAAGGATCTGTTAAAGTAACAATGTCTGTTAAAATTTTCTGTGCATCCTTCATTTCAATCTTCCACAAAAAAAAAAAAATGTCTGTGTATTAGCCCAATGGATGTCACCTTGTCACATTAAAGTATGAGTGTGGTTTACATGATCATAAACCTCTATAGAGGGAAGGTTAAACCATCTGTCTGCCCTCCCATGAGGCTGCAGCCGAACGGCATCAACACTAAACCCCCAAGGTGGCACAATGCTAATGCAGCCATTCCAGAAATCTGAAATTACCTACCTGTCAGCTTTATGTGGCCATCCTCATCCAGTAGAATGCTGAAATTACACAGATTCACAGTATTAGAAAGCAATTTACCTGAGTATGTGCACACTCACACAAGGGTCTCCTTACTTTCTATTGCCACTGCCACCCTGAGACATGAGAACATATCTTTTTATGCCACTGTTACTACTACAAACATTATTTTTATTGCCCTATTCTCTCTAGACATAAATGTGATTTATGGATGACCTTAAAGACCAGCAGTGCGGAAAGATGAAAGCAAGAGAGAATGAGTGTTTTAGTGAAAGAGAGATAAAAAGTAAAAGAACAAATAATAAACAGTATGGAAAGAAAAACACAAATTATGTAATGCTTTGAGACTCATTTATGGCTATAGTCTATTGTACAAGTATAAAAGGTCATACAGCTTTTGTGCTCTGCAATGATTGTTTATTTTAGCACAAGACACTCAAATGTTTTATGATCTACTCTGGGTGTATATGGGAACATTCATTACTTCTCTGGTTTGAGGTCTCTGTAGATGATGCCCAGTCCATGCAGATGGTCCAGAGCCAAAGCCAGTTCAGCCAGATAAAACTTCACATCCTCCTCTGTGAACATCACCTGAAGACAGAGAGGACATTGTTACCTTACTTTAATAAACAGACAACCACACACACATGTTGGTCTACCTATCATTATGAGGACTTTCCATGGACATAATGATATTTATACTGTACAAACTGTAGATTCTATCCCCTAAACCTACAGTTGCTATTTGGCTTTGTAAGGCAGTGTTTTATGTTACTGCTGAACAGCAAACACATTTTACTTTGTATTTTCATTAATGTCAGATGGCAAAGGCTTTGAAGAACGTACCCGTGTGGGAGAAATTGATTAAAGTATTGCATTGGAAAGTAATTCTTACTAAAGTTCAGCACTATTTTAAAGTGGTGGAAAGTTTTCATTCCTATTATTAATTTTTAATAACTATTGGCCGATTAATCGGCAATCGATTTTCCCACCTAAGTTATCATTATCGGCAAAACCCACTATTGATTGACCTCTAGTGTTTACCTCTTTTGACAGTCGAGTAAAAAGATCCCCGCCTCTTAAAAAGTCCAGAATCAGATAGAGCTTTCCTTCAGTCTGGAATGCTGCAATTACACAAGATGAGAGAAAGAGACAAAGAGACAGAGAGAGGTTAATTCGTTTACAGAACATTAGGATGAGAGCTGTTCTTCATTCTGATTGGCCAATGACCAGCACTCACCATAGTGTAGCTTAACTATAAAGGGATGATTAACCTCTACCAGGATGTCCCGCTCCATCTTGGTCCTGACCCGGTCTCGTACTGAAAACACACACATAAACACGCTAAATGGCTCTGCTACTGAAGGGTTAGTTCACCCAAAAATGAAAATTCTCTCATGATTTACTTACCTTTAAGCCATCCCGGATGTGTGTGACTTTTCTTCTTCAGCAGAACCGAAATGAAGAATTTTAGAAGCCCATTTCAGCTCTGTTTGTCCATACAATTCAAGTAAACAGGTTTGATGGTCCAAAAGGCATATTTAGGCAGCATACAAGTAATCCACATGACTTCATTCGATCAATTAATGTCTTCTGAAGCAAACGATAGGTTTGTGTCAGAAACAAATTGATAATTAAGATACTTTTAACTTTAAATTGTTGCTTCCAGCCAGCGCTGGATTGCTGTTTGAAATGACCTTGATGTTCGTTCCTCTGTTGTAAAGTTCCAACTTCACACGTGAACGCGCGCCATTGTGCTTACATCACGCAACGGTAACGTCATGCGTCGACTGCTTGCAGGAAGCGATATTTAACAGTTAATAAAGTTTTAATTATCTATTTATTTTTTACAAAAACTTCAGTCCAGGAGACAATAATTGATCGACTGCAGTCATGTGGATTACATTTATGATGCCTAGATATGCCTTTTGGACTGTCAAACAGCCACCAGCACTGTATGGACAAACTGAGCTGCAATGGGCTTATAAAATTCTTCACTTCGGTTCCGCTGAAGAAGGAAATTCATACACATCTGGGATGGCTTAAAGGAAGTAAACCATGAGAGAATTTTCATTTCGGGGAACAAACCCTATAAGAATATTGCTGTTAAGTTCACTAACAACACTTTCTCTCCTCAATAAAAAACTCTCCCCCCACCCAGAAATCTGGCACATCAGTATCAGACAGATGGCACCGGATGACTAATTAAATAAAGGAGAGAGCAAGAACATGCAGTGCAAGAGACACAAGAGTGTGTGTGTGTGGGGGGTGTGGGGGGGGGGGGTACAGATGTGTTTATCATGTGGAGTTTTTTTTTCTTCCCATTGCTGAACAGCAGATATCTATTTACAATCTAAAACATCTACATCTGGGAATTACATAACCAAAATACTGGAATAAACGGAAGCGGTTACTGTGGAAAGAGTGAGTGCTTAGTGAATTTCTGCATTATTTCGAGTCCCACGTGATAATGAGACTTTTGAACTGCATGCAATATCTCGCCTCGTACACCTGCAAAACTTCCTGTCGAGGGCAAAAACAATTCATTTGCACTTTTGGCAACAGGGTTACAGCCAACTAAAACTAAAAACAAGCAATGATGAAAATATTCAAGCACTCTTTTTTAATGTCTGTATTTCAAGGAGACACAAATTTACTAAATTAAATCCAACAGTTTAGACTTCACAGTAAATATAACAATACAAAAAAAAAATTTGAGCTGGATATCACAAACTACCTGAGGACATGATACACCACTGGTTTAGATGATTTAGATGGCCTGCTTGTTCATCAACTGAACTATATAAAATTCTAAAAATACATACATATATAAATACAAGTATATAAAGTGTTGATATAGTAAAAAAAGAAACACAAAATATCAACATACAGTACACTTTATGATTGCATTGGCAAAGCCCTACCAAAATCTACTGACAGATTTATCAATCAATAGTAAACAATTTTTAATTTCTATTTTGCGTAAACATTGGATATTTTGAAAATTGGACTATTATATGTGCTTATTTAATTTCACTAAGCAATTCTGAGTACATCCTATTTTTGTCACTAAATTGTATTATGTATAAATTAAATCAACATTATATCAGCCATCGGCCACACAGGACTCTTGATATCTATATCGCCATCGGCCATTAAAAGGACTGCTGAGAGGATTATTGGTTACCCCCTGCCCACCCTTGAAGAACTCTTCCAGAGTGAGGAAAAAGTCTGGAAAAATCACTCTGGACCCCACTCACCCAGCCCACTACGCTTTTGAACTGTTGCCTTCTGGTCGACGCTTCAGAGCACTGAGCACCAGAACCGTCAGTCACAGGAACAGTTTTTTCCCTCAGGCTATCCATCTCATGAACGGTTAATAACTGCCCCATTGAGCAATAATTATGTGCAATTCACAGTTTAGTCTTTTTATATTTATCAAACACATCCTGCCTCTTCTGCCATTACATTCCCTTGAACTGTATATGAACTTGAACCTGCACTACGTATGCATGCATGCATGCTGGTATATATGTATGTATGTACGTATGTGTTTATGTGTGTGTATGTATGTAAGTATACAGGGCTGGACTGATAATCTGGCATCGGCCACGAAACGGGCCATGATAAGCTTTGGTGGTCGATATCCCCAATGCAGTCTGCAGTAGCAACCACGGAGGTGACACTTCCCCCGTGTGCTGGTATTTATGGCGGGAACCCCGAGCCACAACCAATGCCCATGCCTGCCAAGGTTAACGAGCCAGTGACCATGCCTGTAGCCTCGACCGTCCCAGAGCCAATGGCTGCCTGTAGCCTCGACCGTCCCAGAGCCATTGCCTGCCTGTAGCCTCGACCGTCCCAGAGCCAATGCCTGCCTGTAGCCTCGACTGTCCCAGCTATTAATTCATTTGCACTTTTGGCAACAGCGTTACAGCCAACTAAAACTAAAAACAAGCAATGATGAATGTAGCCTCGACCGTCCCAGAGCCAATACCTGCCTGTAGCCTCGAATGTCCCAGAGCCAATGTCTGCCTGTAGCCTCGACCATCCCAGAGCCAATGCCTGCCTGTAGCCTTGACTGTCCCAGAGCCAATGCCTGCCTCTAGCCTCGACTGTCCCAGAGTCAATGCCTGCCTGTAGCCTCGACCATCCCAGAGCCATTGCCTGCCTGTGGCCTCGACCATCCCAGAGCCAATGCCTGTCTGTAGCCTCAACCATCCCAGAGCCAATGCATGTCCATGCTCATGACCATGGAGGTTGTTCCCCAGTCTCTGCCCATACTCTTAACCATGGCTCTTAGTCCAGAGTCTTCCACGGCTTCGCCCCTCACAGCCCCACCTTCCACAGCTCCGCCCTCAGAGTCTTCCATGACTTTACCATCTAACAAAAACTACCTACTGACCCGGTCCCTGCTCTGCGGCTACCTCCCAGGCCTCCTGACAGTCTACCCCTGTCCTAAGGTTACCTTCCAGGCCTCCTGATCACTCCCAGTCTCTTTCCTGGCCACGGGATTGTCCGCCTATCCCTCCTGGACTCCATGGTCTTCTCTTGGATCCTCCCAGTCACCTGTTTCCTCCTGCCCTCCTCCACCTTTAGGTGCCAGGAGTCAACTTGTAAAGGGGTTGGGGGGGTGTAAATGTCACAGTAACAGTGTTTCAAAGGACTGTTATTTTGAAGTAGTTTTTCGTCCGTTGTCTTCTGTTTCCCCCGGACTACGTTTCCCAGAATGCACTGTCCTCATCACTGCCATCTGTTCCCCATCATTGTCCCATGTTCCTGAATCTGTCATCAGCCCTCTTTTGTATAATACCTACTAGTTTAGTTCCATCATTGTTGGTTCTAGTTCGTTGTTACATTGTCAACCCAAATGACTGCCTAGTTTTGTATCCTTTAGTCATCGTGTTCTGTGTATCCTCGCCTTCTTGTCATTGTCAATTAAATGATTGCTGCACCTACAGTATATCCTGCTCTCTTGCCTCATCCATACAACACATGACAATATGTGTATATATATATATATATATATATATATATATATATATACATACTGTATATTAGTCTTTTTGTGTATTCTGTATAAACTTTATTTTCTATTCAATTTATTTTATTCATTTTTTTAATTATTGATGCTATATTGTATTGTTGGGCATTGGAATCTCCTGTCACCAAGACAAATTCCTTGTATGTGTAACCATACCTGGCAATAAAGCTGATTCTGATTTCTATAAAGCCCAAAGTATAAATCCACAAAGCATACATATATCAGTTGACTACTTTACTTTATACCTTTCAGAGTGGCTTTCTTCAGCACTTTCATTGCATAAAGCTGTCCTGCATCAGGGCCTGTTGTTTTCTTCACCAAAAATACCTGTGATGTTTCCAGAAACAAACAAAATCATGGCTTCATCAGAAACAATAACAAAAAACACTTTAAAGCAGGATATTCTATCCTTCAATTTTTCCTGAAAACACAATTAGTCATTGTGCTACACCACGCAAAGCTCATGACACTGTAACTATAGTGACCACTGTAATTGTTCCATGTGTAATTATACTTAGACTGTCCTTACAACGAAAATTACTTTTGTTTATGAGAATATTTATTTAACATTTGCGCATGACAGGCTTTCATCTGTGTGCTCATGCTGATTACTTCTAAAAGTCTAATGGAAACCCACATACTGTACACACGCCAAACACTGAAAATACACCTGATGTAACGCACCTTTCCAAAGGAGCCCTGTCCAAGCACCTTGCGGAGCTCGAACTGTTGTGGGTCGGCCTTTTCTGAGCCTTCTTTCACATGGTGTGTGATGCTGATCTCTTTAACAGACACTTCTTCCTGGAGAGGAAACAGAAAAAGGAGAGAATTAAATAAGCAAGAGTCAAGACACAGGGTTGGTAACCGAGAACCAGTTCTTATTTAGAATCGGTTCCATTTAAAATAAAATAAAAATACAAAAAAATAATGATTAGCATGACTTTAGGTTCCTTTAATTGTTCTTGATGTAGATGGAACATCATACTCAAATACTCTGCCAGTAATTCTACTGTAGTGTTTATAAAGTGCAAAACATTTAGCACAACCAGTGTAGTCTGATTCCCAGACAGATTATTCCCGGACAAAGAGCCAGTTCTTTTTAGTGAAGCAAAACACTTATGAATCAGTCAGAGCGGTAACTGAATTGATCTGACTCTTACTGAACCACAAGATATTAATTTTGTCATGTCTGTCTTGAAATAAACCAAGAACTGTTACCGTGTTAAAGCTCTTGAGACATAAATCAGTGTAAGCTACTGACTGACTGTTCTTATGACAATGTATTTTATAGAAGTACAGTTATTTTATATAAATAATTGAATGAATGAAAAATATTTTAGCAATTTATATTTAATATACTGTATAGTACCAATCTTTGGATTGCATTTATTCTGCAGTAAAAATAAACACATTTTTGCAAGCATTGTATAGGCCTACATATATTGATATATCTGTTCTGTTGAAATTGAAAATGATCTCATTTGGCAACAGAGTGCTGAGGGCAAAATAATTTGATAACATTTTTATTTCTAAACATTTCTTCCTCATAAGTTTCTGATTCCCATCCCACTAAGAAACATGCAAATGAATGCCAAAATTTAAGTGATGTAGATCCCACAATCAAAAGTCCAAACTAGTTAAAAAAAATAATAAGGTACAAAAACTATCATCAGCCAAAGAGAAAGCACTTCTTCTGCAATCTGGCACTAATAAACCAGAGTAGACATAGCCAGGCAAGTAAATTAGACTTTTATAGCACTTTTTATATTGTTTCAAAGCAGTTTTACAGACAATCATGCCTTAATGTCTTAAAGCCCCCAGTAAGAAAGTCAAAGACGAGTGTGCCAAAAAAACTAAAACAACAACTCCATAAGATGTTTATAATATTGTTTTAATTTCACGTATCATGGAATTAACAAATGGATAGAAAATTAGCAAATTCCCGCATGCAACCGGTGAGCAGCAAAGTGGTCACAAACGCATCGTTCTCACCCACGCCACGCACATCACAGCCGTGCCATGCTCTATCCCACGTGTTCCTGGGCGCGACAAGGGGCTCTGTGCCCTGCTCCATGCCTGTTGGAGGAGGAGGGGTTGAGCCCCGGCAATCTCCCTGCAGTTTGCGCCTGCCGCTGGGCTTCTGATACAGAATGAAAGCAAGACCTTACTATCTAGAAAGCTCATGTGATGGACAGCTTCCCACACGGTTGCCATGACACCGCCCCCAATCCTCCTGCTCCATCACAGTACTGGTGGGTGTGTAGAAGGGTGACTAAAGACACAGCCTCACTCTTTTCCTCCCACTCGCTCTCTCTCTCTCCCTCTAATCCATCAGCTTTCCATCTCCACACGGTGAGATGATGTCATCTTGTGTTGGCGTACCGACAAAGTGGCTCTCACCAAACTGATGAAACTTTATGAGTGCAGACAGCCCTCCACCACTCAACATACTGAGACCTAAACAACAACAATCCACTAAGATGCATTAAGACACACTAGTGTCTTAAGAACATTCATCTGAAATTTGACCACTCAATCTGAACAAGTAGAGGAACAAACCGAACACACATCACTACATAATTTTTACGTTTTCTAAAGAACATGTGAGTGCTGCTTGCCTGTCCAGATGCAAGAAACTCTTTCAATGAATGTTCTAGGTTCAATAAAAGTAAAGCTCATTTAACAGCATTTGTGGCATAATGTTGATTACCACAAAAAAACTAAATTTTAACTTGTCCATCCTTTATTTAAAAACAATATAGTTAAATACACTCACAAAAGCATACACAGATACATACAAAACATACATGTTCACATGATTTTAGTCTGATAAAATCACAATCACACAAACACGAAACCCTGTAATTACAGTAAATTAGTGTAAATCATGTTAACATACTGTATATAAAGTTTACATCTGTGGCTAAACTTTTGAATGGTGTGTTTTTTTTTTTTTTTTGCATTTATGGACTAGCCCCATTCACTTCCATTGTAAGTGCCTTCATTTTTTGTCAATGATTGAAATTATTCCACAAAAGCTGTCGATTGAGCTTGTATTGAACCCAGAACATCCCTTTAAGTACTGAATATCCTTCTTTATAATTTTTTGTAAATTGTCAATAAGGTTTTTCTTAACTTGAGGGGTTTCTGGCAACCTGCTACTGGTCCCTAGATATGACTCGGGATCCTCTTTTAATGTAAGTCAACATTTTGAAACCCATTTTATCACCTGCTTCAACAAACCATTCAATTTGAGGTATCATTCATGTCCATAGTACAAATGGTGTGTGATGAGTTACATGACAAAATATAATACTTATGGTTAGGATTTTTTTCAAATTAGACTAATAGCCATTAAAAAGAACAATTTAAGCGGAATGTTAAAAATTGCATTATACAGTTTTCTACTACTAGTACTAGCACTACATAGAAATCCAATATGCAGTATGTAAACATTGCAAAGTGTGCAAATATTTTGCATGAAATAACTAGATAACCTACTACAGTTGCTAAAATGTGAAGCATTCACCCCCAAGCACACTCAATCATTTAATTTGGGAAGTTATGGCACATTTGACACCAAATTACAAACAATTACTGTATTTATTTCACAGCGGATAACTGGACATCCCCTCTTATGTAACCATGGACAACACTGTCAAGTGACAACAATGTTGCTTACTACAGTTTAAAGCATTTATTGTTGCATTGTGTATTTTATTTCAAATACTACAAGTAAAAAAAAACTGTAGGCAGTAAACACTGCATAGTATGGTATTCCATTCTGAATGAAACTTAAGACTTGCTAGGCTGCTACAATCCCCTTGTGTGAAGATCACAAGAATTGCGTAAAGATCTCTGTCCACCTCAATGAGGACCCCCAAATTTCCCCTTTCCTCCTGTCTCAAGTGTTATCTCTAAAGTTGATGGAACCATAAATACCTCAGAATCCCGTGGAGAGTGACATGGAACCGAGGCCAGCAAACGCTCCATCCTGTTCCAGCCTAGATCAGTCTGGCATTGTGCCAGCCTGGCCTCTCTCAGAGCAGCCAGCATCCTGCCATGAGGTGCTGGAACTCCGTCCAGCCCTGACAGCGTTTCTAACCTGAAGTCCAGTAAGTCTACTATATGACGGTGTAGTCGCCTTTGTCTAGTCCAGTCTGGTATGTTTGTCTCTAGCATCAAGCAATAGGATTTATAAAAACTAGTTTCTGTTGGGGCAAACCAGTCGTCCTCAACTTCAGATGGCTTGGCTTGATAGGTTCTTGCCGAGAAGCATGTAGAATCAGGAATGGGTGGGCAGGAATTTTCTCTGGAAGCATCCAGAACTCAGCAAAGCACCAATGCAATCTGCGTTTCCCTGACATCACTTAGCAACTTCTGCTTCATGAACGAGAGAAGCACTAAACCAATCGGCAGCTGAGGGAGGCAGAATGAATCCGCTGTTCACCTGCACCATGTTAAGTACATAAACACATCCAACCAGCAGCACCTCCCTGCCTCTCTCTCGCTTAGCATAATTCACACTTCATCTAAATGAGGCCAAAAATGGAAACTGATACTTCAGAATGAAAATGAACCTCTAACGCATTCAGATACAAGTAAAAGTTACCATATTTAAGTGGCATCAACTAACATTAACTAAATATCTTTAATTTACAACAGTTCTTGATGGATAATTAACATTGAACCCTTTTGAATACAGACATCTAAGCACAGTGATCTGGTTCAGATGTCAGAAAATGGCTAAAGGATGGGGCCTTTATTCCTGCCTGGTGTATGTTTATGTGATTGTGCCTGATTCTTCCCTGATGAAGAGGAAAGCTAAAGTCTAGGGTATTATGTGCATTGTGGTGGAAAGGTTTTGTTTTGGACTGGTATTTAAGAGGCAGTGATTCAGAGTGCAGATGGCGATGATACAGAATGCACATGTGCCATTATATCACTGACTTAAAGAGCACCTGTATACAACACACACACACACACACACACACACACACACACAGCATTTATCAATATCTCATGCCATCTTTTATTTAAAAATGTAATATTCAAAAGGTTTCATTTATTTATATATATTCTAGTGCCTACTAAATCTGTAGTGTATACAGTACTACTAGGTTTTCAAACTTTTTGATTCCAAAGACCCCCAAATACTGTATGATGATACCCTTTTGACGGCCCCCTTCCTTTAAAGGAATATTCCAAGATCAATACAAGTTAAGCTCAATTGACAGCATTTAAGGCTTAATGTTGAACACCACCGAAATAATTTAAAAATCGTCCCTTCTTTTCTTTAAAAAAGCAAAAATTGAGTAACAGTGAGGCATTTACAATGGAAGAGAATGTGGCCAATATTTCAAGGCAGAAATTTGAAGCTTTTATCTTATTTGAACATTAATTATTCCATTAAAACTTGTGTATTATTTGAGCTGTAAAGTTGTTTAAATAAAATTTTACAGTGATTTTATGGTTTTGGGGTTGGTTGACATTACATCATCACATTCAAAAATTAACTTCCATTTTAAATGCCTCACTGTAACCTTAATTTTTGCTGTTTTTAAAGAAAAGGAGGAATGAGTCTAAACTGTTATTTGTGGTAATATATATATTGTCACAAATGCTGTTGTTTGGGATTAACTTGTATTGAACAAAGACCTATTTATACTGTGTGAGGAAAATAGGAGTGAAAAAATTGTAGATTTTTTTTATACAATGTGTTGTTTTTCCCCCTACATTTGTAATAAACATATTAACACGTATATAAATGCTTATTTTCAGAAACTATCAAATAAATGACCTATGTAAAGCATACTACATAATAGGGCATACAACAGCCAAGAGCATGTCACCTCTGAAAGTCGATTTTTGGATTCTCAAAACGTTTTTTTAAATTTAGATTTTTTTTTTGAACAACTGTAAACATTAACTTATTGCTAAAGTCCCATTAGTTCATATGTGTTTTTTATGTAATTAAGTGAATCAGCCACACTTTAAATAACCATGTAATTCATAATTGTAAGCCACCAACAACATGATATATTGATCCAAAAGGGAGATAACATAAACAAAGGTCAAATGGCAAAATAAATAAAATAGAATGAAAAGCAAGGACACAGAGTCTGGTCGAGCATCTGAGAGCACATTAAATAAACTTGACTGTAAACTGTAATTCTGACTCATCATCACTTCATTTAAAAGGCACCTTGGGCCATTAAATACATTAATAATGGAATCACTCTGAGGACACGACAGCCTGACCTCTTAAAATCAGATTTTTCCTCTGGTGTTCATTTGTTACTTGCAGACAACTCTCATTACAAACATAATTCATTTATGCATATTCAGCCTGTAGGCCATAATATTAGTTTGCTGTTGATAAATAATTACTCAAATTGAAAGGGAAAGAAAAAAAGAGACACAAATTAAAAACATACAAAAGATGTAACACCATACAAAATCAACCAAAGAGTCCCTCAAACTTGTTTTTCTATAATGTCCATATTGGCTCATTTCCATGCTTACAAGCAAGTGTCTGATACATGCCTTCAAGAGGTACACGTCAGCATTGGAGACAAACCGAAACCCAATCACTGTCCACAGTGCGGCACTCACCGATTTGTAGGGAAACCTTTCAGGCTCCTTTTGAAAGAGTCTCCGCAGAGTCTTCAGTCGACACTGCAGTGTGCGGACCACCGCCTCACCGAAAACCAGTGTCCAGGTCTTATTGCACCCCATTGCACTGCCACACCTCTTCTGCCTCTGATCTGGAGGGACACTGTCCAAGGAAGTGTGTGTGCCACGATATGCAAAGGCTGTAAGGAGTGAGTGCCTGTATGACAATCAGTGATTCACTGAGGGGGGAAGCCCAGTCCTGATGGAAGGGAGTGCTAAACCCAAACTTGGAGATTCCCCTCTCCCAACCCTCCAATCCCTCTAGCACACACTCTTGGAGATCCCCACACACTCTCACAGCTGACCAGTCACAGAGAAACACATACACACATACTCTGGCATGGCCTTGTTTCAGGATGTAGGGCTACAGCTGAGATTAACAACACCTGTTGTGTGAAGTCCAGTGGTACAAGGGTAGACTGTCCTATTCAAAAATTGAGGTGTACAGAACACAAAGTGAACTTTAAAGGAGACATGACATGAGGAATCAAATTATCCTTGATATTTTGACATATAAGAGGTCATTGTACTGTAGTATAAAACACACTACACTGCAAGTTTTAGATCTCAAAGCTTTCTCTCCAGTTCAAAAAGAGCATTAATTGTTTCCACTCTGCAAAAACGACTCGTCTTAAAATGGGCAACATTTTGTAATGTCACAGTGGAGTGCCATTTGCATAGTGCCCGCCTCCACATCATACGTAGTTGTAGAATCCTGTGAAAGCGGCTGGGATACTGCAACACTGAAAGTGGTACTACTGTAACTGTAGTTTGCTTTTAACCAGCGAAAGGAGTAAAGTTAGGTCCAAAGACATGTTGTGTTCCTGGCTGTGGAAAAACTGTCTCTCTGCATAACCTTCTGAAGGATCCCACCGTTAGGAATGAGTGGTTAATTGAAACGAAGTTCCTAAACGCATCATTGTGGGAAAAAATGCTTTGATTCTTTGGATTCGTGGATGAATTCTTCTGAGAAACTTGTATTGGAAGTGTAGCAGTGGCAACAATACTGGGCAAGACGTGTAATGGTGGTGAGCATAGTGGTGGCGTAGTGGCTAAAGCACAGGGCTGTTAATCAGAAGGTCGCAGGTTCTAACCCCATGGCCACCACCATTGTGTCCTTGAGCAAGTCACTTAACTCCAGGTTGTTCCGGGGAATTGTCCCTGTAATAATTGCACTGTAAGTCGCTTTGGATAAAAGCGTCTGCCAAATGCATGTAAATGTACTTTTGAAATGTATTCCACTACAGATAACAGAATACATGCTTTAAAATGAAATTTGTAACATATTCTGTTAGATTACTCAAGGTCAGTATGTATTCTAAATACTTTGGATTACTTCTTCAGCAATTGTAGATTTTTTTCTTTTGTTTTGACTAGAAAAACTCAGTAAGACAAAATACACGTTAAAAATACATTCTCTGAAAAATCGGAATATCTTATGCAGTGTTGTTTCTAAAACAAGATAAATCAAACTGATCTTGTTTTAAGGATTTTTAAAAATATTTTTACAGGAAAACAAAAAAATTATTATCAAGAATAGGATTTTTGCCCTAATATCAAAGGTCTTACTAGAAAAAATTAATTATGATCAAATGTGAATTTTCTTGATGAAGAAATATGATCGTGTCTGCTAACATGTGCATGTAAAATGGCTAGAAATAGCATTTTAGCTAAGCGTAAAGCTGACATTTTACACAAGGTTTATTTCTATTTCTTCTGCTCCAAACTTACTTCAAACTTAAGAAAGTGTTTCACTGCTGTTCAAATTCACTTTGGATCGCATCATATATATGTTTAAATGTTTTCCATCTGAAAAGACTAAATATTAAAAGAAACAAATGACAAGAAAATGCAAAGTAATCTCTCCAGTAATCAAAACACATTTTGTAAGAGGAACAGACAATCCCACTCTAATTCTATTTTCCACTTCCTCATGCTCATAGATCCTGTCAGCTGCATGTATGGAATTTTGGGAGTCAGTTTCACTAAGTTGCGCAACACAATTAACAGCTCGGCTGGCCTGACTTTGAGGCTCTCGATGTTGGAAAGGCAACCTTGAGCTATGCTCCATTAACAGGACACCACACTCACCATTTTCCACTAAGATAACACATGCTCAATCAACAGTTCCTAAAACAGCATTTTATCATGTATGCATAGGCATATGAGGAGAGTTTTCTATTAAGTTAGGTGTTAACAAACAGAAGCACAGTGTAGCAAACCCTGTACGATATGGACTGTGCTCAGGGTTCGGGTTCTGTGTACATTGTGTGATTGAAATGAGTTATGCAACTTAATGGAACAGGTTTGTCACCTCAGAGCAGCTGTGAGATCTTTGTGGATCCAGTTTCTCTCTTTGTACTGATGGAGCTCAAGGTCAGTCGGGGTGAAGGGCAAGTATGAAGCTCCATTTTATAAAATCTTAAAATGCAAACACTTCAGAGGCAGGTACATTATGGGAACTATTTTGGTATGAGCTGCAGCCTAGAGGTAGGTAAATGTGCTCAGACATATAGACAAATGTCCCCCCAATTCAGTGAGGCATTTCAAATGGAAGTGAATGGGGCCAATTTGTAAATGTTAAAATACACACAGTTTCAAAAGTATAGCCACAAGACATAAACAATACATTTAAGACGTTAACATGATTTTAGTGTAATGAAATCGCTTACTAATAATTTCTGTGTAAAATTATATCTAATTTTACAACTTCGTTGCCATGACAACATAACACTGTAAATGACCATTTAAACAACTTTTAACAGAAATAATATAAGTACTTTTATCAAATTATAAGCTTCACATTTCTGCCTCTAAACCCTACAAAACTTGGCCCCATTCACATCCATTGTAAGTGTCTCACTGTAACCTTGTTTTTTTGGGGGGGGGTTTTTTGAAAAGGAGGGATGAGTCCAAACAATTAGTTTGTGTTCTAACTGTAGAATGCTTGATTCTGATTGGTTGACAGATGTTCTAAGATATGTGATAATTTTATTCAGTAAAAGCATGGCTATAGCCCTATTCGGATGGTACTAGTTTTCCCTTAGGTAGGAAATTCGTGTTTCCCAGGCGATTTTAATCCAGTCTGAATTTGACAATTTGTGTTTTTCTCACATAACCTCTGTAAAAATTCCAGAGCAAATTACCAACTAATTTCGGCTAAATCGTGGGTCCTCTGAGAAATCTAATCCCATCTGAATGCGAATGCCTGTGATTGCTGAAACTACTTGAACTACTGTGAAGAACGTACTTATGCTCACCAATCTTCTGCCTACTGTGCACCTTTCAATTTGGATGTAGATTTTTTGCCATCTGATGAAAACATACGAAAATACAATTTTGAAAAAAATTAAATCATGACTACTCACATGAAATGAGGACTCTAGTCCTAACAGTAACCTTTTTAAAGCTCTTTTATTCTATATGGGGCAGGGACGCCCTCACGGGGCTGCCATTTTAGAATCACATGACCAGCTGAATACTACTTGCTTAACCTCAATAACTGTCTTGTTATTGGACAATTTCACTCTTGGATTAAATTAATCATGACTGATTGAGAATAGCAAATTTCTACAATGGCATATTTAACTGATTTTGAATGATGCTGCACCACACCACTAGGTCACCACTGTAAGTCCAAGATGACAGAAACAAAAAGTTACTGAGCGCACCTTTAAAGGGTTAGTTCACCCATATATGAAAATTATCCCATAATTTATTCACCCTCAACACCTCCTAGGTGTATATGACATCTCTGGAGAGACCTGAAAATGGCTGACCACCGATGGTCCCCATCCAACCTGACAGAACTTGAGAGGATCTGCAGAGAAGAATGGCAGAACATCCCAAATCCAGGTGTGCAAAGCTTGTCGCATCATCCCAAAAAGACTTGAGGCTGTAAACGCTGCCAAAGGTGCTTCAACAAAGGTACCGAGTTAAGGGTCTGAATACTTATGTCAATGCGATATTTCAGTATTTTCTTTTTAATAAATTCTCAAAGTATTCAAAAATAAATGTTTTGCTTTGTCATTATGAAGTTTAGAGTGTAGATTGATGTGAAAGTAGTAATAATTTAAAGCATTTTAGCATAAGGCTGCAACATAAAATCTGAAAAACAAAAAAACTAATGCAATTAATGTAGTTGTTGTAATTATAGAGTACGTAAATATAGAACAGTCCTGTAAAATAAAGTGCTACCATTATTTCTTATGTGATCAAAAATATGCCACAAATGCTGTCTATTTAACTTAACTGGTATCGAACCTAGAATATTCAACAAAGGCCAAAAATAATATTCAGGAAATTATACCTGTCCTTCGTTTTCCCCATGCTCTTAGACTTTACTGACGCCTATTTGAGAAGGGTATCGATACAGATTTCCTGATTTGATTCAATTCCGATTCACAGGCTAATCGATTATGATTTAGATTTGATTCAATACTGATTCATTTGGGTATATTTATGTTATAATGTCAATTTTGCTTACATATGAAAGAAATTCTCAGATAATGCTGTAACTTAACTAACACATTTTTTTTAAATTAACAACAGGGCCCAAACTAGCAATTCAGTTGGTATTTATTTAACAGATACAATAATAAACACAACCAAAAGTAAACCTTAAATTAAAGTAAAAGATACATCTTGGGATTTTAAGAAATCGATATCGGAATTGTTCAAATCAAGATCTATATTTTGACTGAGCCATAACACCAATCAGCATGGATGCATGAAGTTAGTTTATTAACTACTGCTGTTTCACACTACAGCAATTAGTTTATCTTTGTTTTCATTTTCTTTTCATGAAGGTGACCCACTCCATGAACAATAAAAGTCTTTATCGCATGTGAGTGTCCATTATTTTAGTACTATTTATTTCTTTTGGTGTAAAACATTACAGTGACACTTGTTAATCACATTGTAAATTTTTTTTTTCAAATGGTATGATATTATCATACTTATATAATTCCATACGTTTAATACAAAATGATGTGAATTTTATGTCAAAAAGATTTCTACATAAGGCTAATAGAAGCAAAATGATGGCATAATGTATTCATTCATTTCCGAGGGGGGGACAGGAAGATCAATGGAACTTATCAATTATAAGTGAGCTACTATCCTCAACACGATCCAACTCAAAGCATTGTTCCACTGCTCTGAGCTTTTTGTAATATATTTCAACTGACAGTAATATTCAGGAACAGAATGTTTAAACCAAAAAAGATGTCTGAAGACCACTAAACTAAATTATTCTAACCAAAAAGAACTTGTCTGTGACAATTCAGAAGCAAACCATAAATATATTTTTCCAGGCATCTGGGTGGTTTGCAATTCACTATAATGCTGACCGAGTTAACAGTTTATTTTTATAATATTTCCTCAGGGCTTTGTGTCCGTCTCAACAATCACAACTTCCTAACATCTCTGTGGCCCCTATGATCTTTTAATTGCTGGAGAGCAAAGAAAATAGGAACACTTTACTATAAGGTTCCGTTAGTTAACATTAGTTTATACACTCACCTAAAGGATTATTAGGAACACCTGTTCAATTTCTCATTAATGCAATAATCTAATCAACCAATCACATGGCAGTTGCTTCAATGCATTTAGGGGTGTGGTCCTGGTCAAGACAATCTCCTGAACTCCAAACTGAATATCAGCATGGGAAAGAAAGGTGATGTAAGCAATTTTGAGCATGGCATGGTTGTTGGTGCCATACGGGCCGGTCTGAGTATTTCACAATCTGCTCAGTTACTGGGATTTTCACGCACAACCATTTCTAGGGTTTACAAAGAATGGTGTGAAAAGGGAAAAACATCCAGTATGTGGCAGTCCTCTGGGCGAAAATGCCTTTTTGATGCTAGAGGTCAGAGGAGAATGGGCCGACTGATTCAATCTGATAGAAGAGCAACTTTGCCTGAAATAACCACTCGTTACAACCGGGGTATGCAGCAAAGCATTTGTGAAGCCACAACACGCACAACCTTGAGGCGGATGGGTTACAACAGCAGAAGACCCCACCGGGTACCACTCATCTCCACTACAAATAGGAAAAAGAGGCTACAATTTGCAAAAGCCCACCAAAATTGGACAGTTGAAGACTGGAAAAATGTTGCCTGGTCTGATGAGTCTCAATTTCTGTTGAGACATTCAGATGGTAGAGTCAGAATTTGGCATAAACAGAATGAGAACATGGATCCATCATGCCTTGTTACCACTGTGCAGGCTGGTGGTGCTGGTGTAATGGTGTGGGGGATGTTTTCTTGGCACACTTTAGGCCCCTTAGTGCCAATTGGGCATCGTTTAAATGCCACGGCCTACCTGAGCATTGTTTCTGACCATGTCCATCCCTTTATGGCCACCATGTACCCATCCTCTGATGGCTACTTCCAGCAGGATAATGCACCATGTCACAAAGCTCGAATCATTTCAAATTGGTTTCTTGAACATGACAATGAGTTCACTGTACTAAAATGGCCCCCACAGTCACCAGATCTCAACCCAATAGAGCATCTTTGGGATGTGGTGGAACGGGAGCTTCGTGCCCTGGATGTGCATCCCACAAATCTCCATCAACTGCAAGATGCTATCCTATCAATATGGGCCAACATTTCTAAAGAATGCTTTCAGCACCTTGTTGAATCAATGCCACGTAGAATTAAGGCAGTTCTGAAGGCGAAAGGGGGTCAAACACAGTATTAGTATGGTGTTCCTAATAATCCTTTAGGTGAGTGTATATTAGGTATCATGAACAAACAATTAACAATATATTTTTTTACAGCATTAAATCTTAGTAACTGTCAGTTAATAAAAATAAAATTCTTCATTGTTAGTTCATAGTGTATTTACTTACGTTATCAAATACAAATTTTGATTTAAAAAATGTATGTGTTTGTTGAAATGACTATTAACTAAGTCTAATAAATGCTGTAAAGGTATTGTTCATTTTTAGTTCATGTTAACAGATGGAGCCTCATTGTAAAGTGTTACCAAGATATCATAAGAATGTTTTTTTACAAAAACAAAAAGGAATGAAATGTCACTCCTGTTCCGGTTGCTGCCAGCACATGCATGAGTCTGTATTTGTAGCTTGCTAGCCTGCTTAGCATTGCTTATTCTTATAAATTCTTCGTTTTATTCTTTGCCATTTTACAGCGTGCTTAATTTTTTCCTTCTTTTCTACGGTTTCAACTGCGTGTATTTTTCCTCCGCGCACCTGTTTCCCCCATTTTTTCTGCATGCATTTGTTTGCTCTTCTGTGTTTTACACAGATTATTGCAGCAATCTCAAACCTCTGCTAATCAGGAACCACATCAAACCACATCGATCTCAAACCCTCGCCACACAAGAACAACCATAACAACAACAACAAAGAACTGCAGTAAGTCATGGCATCAGCTCATGTTTTGCATCTTGCAAAAACCACGTCAGACACTGCAATATGCTCTGGCCCCCTCCCTGCTTGTCATGGTGATGAGATTTATAGTAGATTAGTGTCACTGAACGGCTGGATGTCTGAGTGGTGTCCAGAGAATAGCATAGGATTTATAGACAAATAGAGTTTTTGGCATAGACTTGACCTGCTAAAGAGAGACAGACACTATCCCGCCAAAGAAGGTGCCATTCTCCTCTCTAGTAATTTGGCTCATAGTCTTAATAGTGATATTATTTGACAAACTGGGGCCCAGGTCAGGAATCAGACAAACTTTTAAATCCAAATGTCTACTAGCTGCCTTGAGACATCACACAGGTCACATAAACTAAAACATATAGAGACTGTATCACCTAGATATCATATAGAGACTGTGTCTGTTCCCCGAACTACCAAACACAAACCCCTCACTAAATAATTTCCCAAAGAATTTATTAAGGTCAAACTTAATGATGCCTGTGACACCGTGAGATATAAATAAAAGAATCTCTGTTGTCTTTTGCCCTTGCTACAATATATAGATCACCTGTGCCATATTCCTTTGATTTCCTTGGTGAATTTGAAAAATTTCTACCAGATCTAGTAATTACTGTAGACAGAGCTTTAATTGTTGGTGACTTCAAAAATCACATAGATAATGAAAATGACACATTGGGATTAGCATTTATGTTTGTAGCTACAGACAAAACTGCCAGGTCAACATATTTTAGCAAACTCATAGAAAATAACCACAACAATCCTTGTATTATTCAGTAAAATGGCTAAATTGGTTAGGAATAAAGCATCGACTGAACCAGATATTCCATTGCAGAAAAATAGTAATGAAGTCATGAATTTCTTTACAGATAAATTTGAAATCATCAGACATAAAATTGGAATTATGCAATCAACTGTCAAAGCACCTCAGAAAACAGTGTCTCATAATTTTCCTTCTACTCAATTCTGACAAAACAGAAGTAGAAATTATTGGACCAGAAACCTCTAAAAATAAACCACAAAAACATCATTTGACTCTCGATGGATTTACTGTTATGTCATCTTCTATATTGAAGAACTTAGGTGTTATATTTGATACCAATCTGTTGTCTGAAAATCTAATTTCCAACGTTTGTAAAACAGCGTTCTTCCACCTCTGAAAGTTACGACACATGCTCTCTCCATCCATCCATCCATCTTCAACCGCTTATCCGAAGTCGGGTCGCGGGGGCAGCTGCTCCAGCAGGGGGCCCCAAACTTCCCTATCCCGAGCCACATTAACCAGCTCTGACTGGGCGACCCGAGCGTTCCCAGGCCAGTGTGGAGATGTAATCTCTCCACCTAGTCCTGGGTCTTCCCGAGGCCTCCTCCCAGCTGGACGTGCCTGAAACACCTCCCTAGGGAGGCAGCCAGGGGGCATCCTTACCAGATGCCCAAACCACCTCAACTGACTCCTTTCAACGCAAAGGAGCAGCGGCTCTACTCCGAGCTCCTCACGGATGACTGAGCTCCTCACCCTATCTCTAAGGGAGAAGCCCGCCACCCTTCTGAGGAAGCCCATTTCGGCCGCTTGTACTCGCGACCTAGTTCTTTCGGTCATGACCCAACCTTCATGACCATAGGTGAGGGTAGGAACAAAAATTGACCGGTAGATCGAGAGCTTTGCCTTTCGGCTCAGCTCTCTTTTCGTGACAACGGTGCGATAGAGCGAGTGCAATACCGCCCCTGCTGCCCCGACTCTCCGGCCAACCTCCCGCTCCATTGTCCCCTCACTCGTGAACAAGACCCCGAGGTACTTGAACTCATTCACTTGGGGCAAAACCTCATTCCCTACCTGGAGTACGCACTCCATCGGTTTCCTGCTGAGACATGCTCTCTGTTGCTGAAAAAAGTATTAACGCGTTCATGACCTCAAGACTAGATTATAGTAATGCATTGCTGATGTAATGCATTAGCCCAATTTTAGCGTTGTTACATTTGCTACCTGTTAAATTTAATATTAACTGTTAACTACATACAAAGCTTTGAATAGTCTAGCTCAAAAGTTCTTAAGTTAACCTTCTACCATGCTATATTCTATCATGTTAATTACGATCACAAAATTCTGGCCTGATAGTTCCAAAAATAACAAAATCCCCAAAAGGAGGTAGATCATATTCCTATTTGGCTCCTATGGAATAGTCTCTATAACACTGTTTGGGATGCAGACACGCTCAATCAGTTTACGTCTAGACTAAAGACTTATCCATTTAGCCAGGCATACACCTAATTTATCCATCAACTCACAATTAGGCTGCTTTAGGTCTACCGGAACCAGAAACATTTGTCAGAAATATCTAGCATAATCTATAACTCTGCAATAAATTGAATGGCATCTAAGCTAATATTATTCTATTTGTTTCCCTGTTTCAACCTCGGGATTCATATCCCATGTTACCAGAGCTGGCCAGGTCCAGCTCCATTTTTGTTTGGTGTCGGACTCCATTGCTAAGTGTCGTTGAGTGATGACAAAAACTACAGCTGGTGCTAGCCAGACATCACTTCAGTCTTTTACGATGGACTTCAGAGGATGAACTGATGCCAACTTTATATGCCACTGTTTGAACCTTGGACTAAGGATAGACCCCACCGAACCTCACCAGAATGACCTACCGGTTGAACTGTGATGCACCTCATTGATCTCTGCCTGCATCACCTTTGATGGACTACACTCTTGAAATGGAATACATAGACCATCAATTAATTGTCAACAAAAGCCTTCATCAGCCAACTAACAAAGGACAATGTATCAATGTGAACTTCTGCAGTTAAACCAGGATGGACTTCAAAGATATTAGTCATTAATCTTACAGTTCATACAAAATCTTTGTTTAAACACTGGCCCATAACATTTACTTAGTTTGCACATTTTAAACCATGACTTGCACTGCACACAGATAACTAATATTGGCATTATATTCATGTTATTTAGCCAAAGGGAAACTGGCCCGCATGTGAGCCTGGTTTCTTCCAAGGTTATTTTTCTCCATTAGCATCATCTTGGTGTATTGTGTTCCTTGCCACTGTTGCCTTCGTCTTGCTTACTGGGGTTCTAAATACAATTATTTAATCATTTAATAATTTAATTATATACACAATTTACAATCATATCTAATTGAATCAAATAAAAATGTTATACCCCCCAGGTTTCCACTTAACATTTACACAAAGGCATATACAGTATGTGTACCATACAAACATACAAAACCAGGTCTTAACCACAAACACACATGTTCAGGTCTACAAAGAGGCATTGTCCTTGAGTCCTATTAGTCTTGCTGCTCTGATCTTTTCTGGGGCCCAGTTCACTAATAACGGATTTCAAACACTGCCAGAGTTACACACTTGAAAGACTCTGCTCATTAGTGAAAGAAAAGAACATGGCACAAACATGTTTAATGCAACAAATGAATGCATGCACAACACAAAATATGGAATAGAATAAATTAGGAGAATGTGTGGATGATAAAACCGCTAAATCAAACTGATTCCTAACTGTTTCATGGTGTCAACTCCAAAAGTGTTCTTTAGAAAAATGAATTCTAGCTCTTTGATGTGGCTCTTCCTGTTCAGAGCACCTATGAGCAATGAATCCTCCACCAATACAGACACAAACTACACTTCATTGTTCAGTCTACACACTACATCCTTTATTGTCAATTTCCTTCTGCATGCCCCCTTCACTTGACCTATAAAAATAAATAAATAAAAACATAACAACAAAAAAAATCAACCCACTACCAAATGTCTCTCTCCATTAAAAGGGAGTTAAAACAGTTGATATTAGAGCTGTTTTTTATGCCTTACACAGCATATCAGAACTATGTACCAGCATACGTCTCATTTTCTAACTGGGTCAGAGTCAGTATTTATAGAAAAACTTATACTTTTACTTTAATGTCTCAAATATTTCTAGCTCACAGAAGCAAAGGGATCCTACCCGTGTGTTCCTCTGCCTGATTCGCAGGGGAAACATTTTCAGCATGGTCCTGTCGGCATGACGGCCTCTCCACGTTGTGGACGGCTTAACCAGAACCCTTGTCCAGTGTGGCAGGAGTGATCACTTGGGCAGTCTGATTGTGGTGCAGTCATACATACACACAAAAGCACAGCAAAGGAAACGCCTGCCCAGGAAGGGCCTACAGCTGCAGGTCAACACTGAGATTACAGCATGTCCTGCCCTGGTTTCCTTGGCAACACCTGCACAGGAAGAGGCACATCTGTCCAAAGAGAGCATCTCTAAGTTGCTAAAGGACCTCTGATATATCAACCATGTACCGTACACACATTCTCAGGTAAACATATGCTTAGATTCCAGTCGACAAATAAAGTTCTTCTGAGCCCAAACGATTGATTCTTTTTAGAAACAAAACAATACTTATATACTTTTTAACTACAAATGTTAGTATGTAGAGTACATTCACTTGCATTGTTTAAAGGAGGAGTCCTGAAATGTAATCCAGAAATCTTAAATTCTATTTTGATGACAAAATAAACTTTTCATTTTTGGGTGAACTATTCCTTTATTGTAAACATTAAATTGCTTGTGGAACATAAATAAAATTGTGAAAGTTGGGAGAAAGGTTGTATTATCTATACAATAGCCTAAAACAAGCACTTTTTGGGCAGTTTCAGCGCAATTTGAGCGAAGCGCCCATAGACAGCAAAAGAACCAGGAAAGAGCAGGGCAGAGTGTGTGTAACTTCATCCATAGGAAGAGTGGAACCGATGTTTTCTGAAACCATGCCTTTTATGTACATTTGGATATTGCCTCATAAAGCGCAAAGAGCGATAATCAGTGCTACACAGACATTTTTCCTAGAACGTTCTTGCTACCTGGTAGAAACTTTTCCACGGGGTACTGGGTCGTGACCCGGGGGTTGGGGACCTCTGGCCTAAATAGCTCTTTGGTTATTGGTTAACATTATTTTCAGCCTAGGTGACGTCAAACGAAAAAGAATGTTGTTTCAGAGAAGGAGCAAGTATTACATTTGAATGAAAAATGACAAAGTCTTTGGAATAATGTGTACTGATGAATTGTTCACAATAAGACAAGCAATATGTATTAAGGAAGTAAATAGGGTCCATTTTGATTTCAACTTGCTCCCAATTTAGTGAATGACTTAGCCTCCAGTGTGCTGTCTATCTGCACAGGTCTAAGCAAAGTTCAAAAGGCACCTCATTTTCATCCTAACTCCAAATCCTTTTGGATGAACCCATTGATTCTCAATGTGCTAATGCACAGTAAGTCTAGGATTTCTAAACAAACATAGCGCTATTGTACACTATAGTGTAACAGTGTGGCATGTGTGCAAACATTAAAAAAAAAATGTCTGTCATACATCGTCATTTAAGTGTTACATTAGATCAAATCGAGATTATTTCAAATCTTGAACCGAATCATGAGATAATTAGGACGACTAGATCTCTAGAAAATACACACACTGTGTCATTTAAAATGTCAAACATCATTTAAAGTGAGCCATTTTAAGAAAGCAAATGCTATTCAGAAAGCACAGAGATCATAGACAGCAGACGTGCAATCATCAGCAATTGAGGTTTTGTCTACGTCAGATCTTCCTGCATGGTCTAAACAGCCAGGTCATGTGGCGCCAAAGCAAATTCAAAGGTGGGGTATTATTTTTTCATCTGCCTCACTTGACTTCCTGTGCTGAATGACAGAGCAGGAACCCTCCCATCAGTTCTTGGAAAGCACTCAGGAAGTGAGGCATCCTGATGAGGGCATTACATCACCCTCTGATCCTGACCTCATAGACATCTAAAATCCTCCTCTCACTCATGACACAGTGCCAAGATTGGCTCCAAACACATCTCCCATTGTGGAAAAACACTGTCTGTTTCTCTTTTTTCACACAGTGGGACATGTGAAATCAACTGTAATGTTTTTCTAAGTTAGAGAATGACAAACAGAACAAGAGCACCAAAAAACATGAAAAGATGTCTAGTCACAAGCATGGTGTGTGTGTGTATATATATATATATACACACACACACTGGCTTCCATAATGTTGGAATAATGTAGAGATTTTGCTGTTTCGGAAGGAAATTGGTACTTTAATTTACCAAAGTGGCATTCAACTGATCACAAAGTATAGTCAGGACATTACTGATGTAAAAAAAAAAACAGCACCATCACTATTTGAAAAATGTTTTTTTTCTAGACAGGCCCCATTTCCAGCAGCCATCACTATCCTTGAGTAATAATGCTAAATTGCTAATACGGTACAAGAAAATCAATTGCCATTATATCAAACACAGTTGAAAGCCATTTGGTTTGTTAAATGAAGCTTAACATTGTTTTTGTGTTTGTTTTTAAGTTGCCAAAGTATGCAATAGACTGGCATGTCTTAATGTCAATATTAGGTCACAAATGGGAAGATAGGCAAAGAAAAAGCCACTTTTGAAACAGAAAAACCACAAAAAAAAAAAAAAACAACAACAAAAAACACACACAGACATTGGACAACAGACAATTGTAAAAGAGTGTTATGGATATTAACCCCATTGAGCTATTGTGGGATCAGCTAGACTGTAATGTGCATGATAAGTGGCCGACAAGACAGCCACATCCATGTCAAGTGCTACAGGAAACGTGGGGTTAAATGTCACCTGAGTATCTGGACAAACGGACAGCTGGAAGGGCAAGGATCTGCAAAGCTGTCATAGCTGCATGTAGAGGATTTGTTTTGATGAGAACACTTTGAAATAGTTTAAGAAGTTCTGAATATTTCTATCAAATTGTAATAGTAATTTTTCATGTTATTAATGTCCTGACTATACATTGTGATCAGTTGAATGCCATCTATTATAAAAAATAAAGTTATTTCTTTCCATAAGAGCAAAATCTGTACATTATTCCAAACTTTTGGCTGCTAGCATATATTTATAAACAGCTCTGGAAAAAATTAAGAGACCACTGCAAAATGATTAGTTTCTCTGGATTTACAATTTATAGGTATGTGTTTGAATGAAATGAACATTTTTGTTTTCTTCTATAAAGTATGGACAACAATTCTCCCAAATTCCAAATAAAAAAAAATTGTAATTTAGAGCATTTATTTGCAGAAAATGACCACTGGCCAAAAAAAACGAAAAAGAAGCAGTGTTTTCAGACCTCAAATAATGCAAAGAAAACAAGTTCATATTCATTTATAAACAACACAATACTAATGTTTTAATTTAGGAAGAGTTCAGAAATCAATATTTGGTGGAATAACCCTGATTTTCAATCACAGCTTTCTACCAGTCTTTCGCATTGCTGTTGGTGACTTTATACCACTCCTGGCACAAACATTCAAGCAGCTTGGCTTTGTTTGATTGCTTGTGGCCATCCATCTTCCTCTTGATCATATTCCAGAGGTTTTCAATGGGGTTCAGGTCTGGAGATTGGGCTTGATATGGTGCTCCTCCATCCACACCTTGATTGATCTGGCTGTGTGGCAGGATAACCTTGTACGTGGCTTGATACCTGCATCCTTCCCAAAGACGAATCTGCCCAATTAAAGCCTTGCTGAAGCACCCCCAGATCATCACTGATCCTCCACCTGGTCATCTAATGGCTAGATGGTTTCGAATTCTCAGGGCCAGCAAAGCCTTCTCTCCTGGCCTAACATGACAAATAAATCATTCTTTTTCTTCCATTCATTCTTAATCACCTTTTTGCCTATGTATTATTAATCGCTTTCCACTCTTAATTAATCTTCAAACAAATAGAGAAAAACTAAAAGTTTGAGTCAGAATTTATTCATTGATGCTTACAAGCAAAGTGTGACAGCTGTTTCACAAATCACATACCCGAAGCAGTGCTGAGTCTGAGCTTCACGTCCTCATGCCTTCAGAATTTCTGCAGAATCCCTCAACACTGCAGTGAATAGGCAACTTAAGTCAGATTGTCAGATTCATCAGCCAATCAGATTGATTTATTTGTTCTTGGTGGGTGTGATCTTTAGGATATGTCCTGATTGAGGCCTTCTACCTTGAGTGACGCAATCACGCTTTAAGTGATGTATGTATTCAAGAGCGAAAAGCGAATGATCAAGCTCTCTGACGAGTTGGCTGTCATCACTGCTGGTATTGCCGTTGAGAAAGAGATCCTTATGGATTTAAATACATGCGATTTTCTGCATGACCGTGGCATTGCTTAATTTATTATACAGGAAAGTAGGAAATTGGTAAGTGCTTTTTGCATTGTTATAGCAACATCAGGAGTTTTCTAAGTGTAAATAAGGCTGCTTGAGTATTCAGTGTCAGACCAAGTTTTGAAAAGTAGTGCTGCGTTCCATTCAACACTGAAAGTTGGATTTTACAACTTCCTACAAGGAGAAGTGCAATGAAATGCATCTTGAAGTCAGAATTACAACTTGAAGGCTCATGCAGGCATTCTCAAATCTGATTTCATCGAGATGTAAGGGCATGATGTCACACAAACCTGTTGACACTCAGAGAGATATACAAGGTAAGGGATAAACATTCACTTTATTAAGTAATATCGATAAATGAGTTTGTTTCCACATTACATGATATTACATCTTGTTTTACAAACACCTGCAAAAACAGGTGTATAAAACATGGTAAATTATAATCTCTTTTGATAATCATTTACCTGAAGAACAAATGCTAGCACTGCAGCATTATTTATCAGTTGGGTTGCTAGAGACATCTCTAATGAGAGTCAAACGCCTGCTAAGCTAACGGGAGCATTGCAATTTTGTTTCCATAAACATCATCTTTCGAATATCGGGGAATATAATGCATTTAAGGTATCCCACATCCAACTTGAATGGAACACAGCATAACCGTGTACACTGATGAAACTAAATGTATGGTAGATTCATATGAGAAATTATTTTTGAATGTCTGTTCAGGAGACATTCATATCACAAAACAGTCATGTGCATGGATGGGTTTTTAAAATGTCGATTGGTATTACTATTTAGCTGTGACATAATGTATGATGCTCAAAGGCATAGGGTGTCTTATTCGTTGTGAAACTGTGTTTTCTTAATGGCATGAATCACACTGAAGGCCTAGACTGTAGATGCACGGCCCACAACTGTTAGACGGAGACCTGGAGAGGCCTACAAGCCACAGTGTCTCACACCCACTGTGAAATTTGTATATATATATATATATAAAAAATTTGGCATCAAATTGTATTAAAAATGCACGTTTTTGTTCCTATGACTATGAGATTATTTAGCTCATTGGTTAACAGACTATCGTTTTTACAGTTCAAATTAAACCATGTATTGCTGTAGTGTCTGAAAAAACTACTGGCCAAATTTTCACCAGGTTTTTTTTTTTTGGGTGACCTATCAATTTGATTTTGGACCCTGTTAGGAATGCATGTTCAGGGTATGTCAAAAAGTGATGTGGTCTTTCCAGAAGCCGTTTTAAAAAAATGCCTTATGACAATGCCTATGACGAACCCATATTGTGCCCTTTATTAGAGCACAGAATCCAGCACTTACTCATCCTGACACAGCACATACTGCAAACCGTAAAAAATTTAAGCATTTTCTCACCATCCTCTCCTGCTGCTTCCCAAATGCCTCAGTCTTATCAAAACACTCACTGGAGTCATTCACAATTACTGTCGTTGTGGCAGTGGGCCACCGATGTATATGAAATGGAGGGCGTTTTATCTGCAGAGTGAGGGCTGGTGAAGGACATTTTTACATTAAAGCCACAGACAAGATGAATGGATTCCCCTCTCTAGATCTCAATAACATTTCAACAACCACCCCCACTCCACAATCTTTCTCGTAAAATCACTCTCTACCTCTGCTTTCAATTTGCTATGGCTGCCTCTTTTCTTCTCTGTTTTTTTAAATTCCTCTGTCATGTGCTCATCTTGGCAGGACAGCAGACCAGAGCTCAATAATTAGGATGGCCCATGGCCCAGGGCCAGTTTGAGAAAGTTTCGGGCAAGTTGATGGAGCTGTCACATGCCCTCGCGGACTTCATCATGCACATGTAATTTAATGACTTGCAAACGTAAACATTTGGTGTTCTGTGATTTTTTGGAACATAGCTGTTTTGTGAATTCTGTCGATGTAAATATATCACCATGCTGCTATCCAGCTGGCTGACATAGATATAGTTTCGTCTAAATTGCAAGAGTGAATTTGAAGCATTAGTGAGAGGGTTGAAAAATGCTTAACAAATCAGTAGAGATGCAATGATGCATCAGCCAAACATGAATTACTTTGAATTGGGTAACAATGACAGCAGAGTTGCCATTTGTAAGATTTGCACTGCTAGAATTCAAGAGGAACTACTGTTTAAAATTTTAACCCTAGAATGCATACTGTATGTTCAATGCTGGTGTTCAATGCATTTAACACTGGTATCACTCTTGTAATACATTGATTTTTCTTATTTGTGTTATGCAATTAAACATTTGTTAAATACCATGTTCACGTTCATATTTATGTTTAGTATTTAAGTCTAACAAGTTGTCTTTCAGCCGATGCTTTTATCAAAAGTGCATTTATCCAAAGTGCAAAACTTACCAACACTACGGTATCGGTATTTATCGACGGTACACCTTTATCGATAACCATATAAAAAAAAATTCCGATATAATGCTCGATAGTTTCATTTAAATGCATTCAAATGTAAATAGACATGAAGTTTGGTTGCATGAACAACCCTCATCATAAACAGCCTATCATATGGCTTGATAAAGGAGCATGCTACAAGTGACAAGCAAACAGCCAATAACAAGTTGCGTTGCTGTTGGGTTCGGTTGCGCTATCGCCATGTGACATCAGAACACACAAACACATGCGAAAATGACTGCCGTGCCTGTCGGCAATGAGGAGATTATGAATTAAAAAAAAAGAACATGTCAGCTCCACAGTGTGGCAGTTTTTTGGTTTCTTTACATCTGACCAACATCAGAACACAGTTGAGTGTAAGCTTTGGGAAGAAAAAAAAAAAGGCCCGACCAATTACGGAAACACAACTAATTATTTAATCACTTTAACCGCTTACACCCTTTGGAATATGCAGCATGTCGTCCGCCACAACCTACATCTACCTCACCTCAACAAACAACCCACAAGCTGTCCACAAAGGAGAGGTACTCGGCAACAATGCCTTATGAGAAATCCTCCAAAGGATTTTTGTAACATTTTATTTATTAAGTTCAATAGTTTCTTTAACACTTATGTACTGTATTTAATCTTCATATAAGAAAGAAGATATTTGTTTACATTTTATTTTGACTGCTAAAACTAAAATTATTTTTTGTTTTTATTAATAGAGTGGGTAAATTACATATACAGTGGTTAAATTCAAACCTTTTTTCTACTGGCGTTTGTTTAAAAAAAAGTTATTAAAATGTATCAATAATTATCAATACCTAATGATATGAAACATTATACCATGATACATCGCACAGTCCTAATCATAATATAGAAATATAGTTCCATCCAACAATAAAGAGTACATAGGTTTGTAATTTTACAAGATTATATATAAAAAAGGTTCCTAGTCAACTGTACTTTCATGTATGTGTTTGTGTGGGTTGATTTGTCGAGACATTTCATATTTTACCACCAAACATGGAAATTGCCCATAATTCTGTTATACAGCAATTTTAACACAATGACACAAAACTCCTACATTATTTTAAATGTTTGCAAAACTATTCAGAATTTAATAAAATATCAACCATTTAAAAAAATATATCTAAATTCATAAAATTATCATTACAGTTAAATCTCCTTGGAAAAAATAAGCAGTTTTATAAAGAATAAGCATTTAGATTTTATCTGGGGTTTTTTTGACCCACATATGCACTCCCTGGTGAGTTTAATTCACCAGGTTCAGTTAATAGGAGTTAAGAAAATTCGAAAAAATAAGAAATCTTACCAACAAGAGGCTATTCAGAATTCAGCTAATGTGAATTAATAATGATGATGGGAGTTAATAATGTGCTTTTTAGTTCCGTGTTTTGTTTATAACTGAAACCAGTATGTCAGAAAAACATTTAGAGACACAGAGAATAAAGTAATTAAAAATGTTTTATCTTTATAAGTTGTGTTATTATTTATCAATGATTTGAAACAAAGTAGCCTAAAAAAGCAGGACCACTGAACTATCAGTATTGGTGTCGGCAGACGTTGTTCTATATAATCGAAAATCTGTGTTGGCACACACATTTTGTATTGGTGAATGCCTAATAAAAATATGTTGCAAAAAAAGAAAATGTATATTTTTTGGTGGGGCCAGAAAATGGGCAATTAGCAGGGTAAATATAGGCCAAGTAAAATATCTGAACTGAAAAAAACAAAAAAACAGACAAAAATCCTTTTTGTTGTGCCCTGCAAACAGAGGCTTTGTTGCATGATGCTCCCTCATCATCACCCCTGAGATATGGAAGAACCTTCCTGGTCCTGACCGACTTATACCCCCCTCTTTTGAGTCGTACAAATGAGAGCCTGTACCTAAAGCTCTTTAGTGGAGGAATGACTATCAACTCTCCCACACATATTCAGCTCGGAACAAAGAGCAGAGTTTAACCAACATGGATTCCACAGGTTTCGGACCCCTCCGCAGTCACACGCCAAGCCTCTGACACACACCCACTCTTGCTTTCTTACACACACAGTGCGCCGTCACAACGCTTTTGTGTCCAAGATAAGTGGGATGTTAGAAGAGATGGATTCACAATGAGAGACTAACAGGAAACCTCTATTGAGAATGCCATTACCCAATGTACCCTCTGTGTGTCAGTAGAGTTGGGCGATATAACCAAATAAATTTGGTATACCTCCAGATTTTTCAGTCCTTTGACAATATACAATTTTTACCACTCAGTATTAATGTATAATGTATTTGCTCTAAAATGGCTTCAATCAGAGAAACCATTGTTTCAACCAAATAATATATATATTTTTTAATTTAGTTTCAGTATATTTATTGCAACAAGTAAAACACAATTATATAAAAAAAATCTAGTTAAAAATAACCAAGGCATGTTTTCCCACATAATTTTTCACTAAAGGACAATTACATTTTAGCATTTTCATTAACGTATATGAACCAATATAACGACACATAGTTATAAACAGCAATATTTTTAATAAAATATTTTGGTACATGTAAAATGCCAAGCAGAGACTTGCAAAAAAGTTAAATGCAAATGAATCGTTGAATAGGAGTTATAAGTCAATTCATCGACATGGGAGCAATGGTGCTGATGTCGGATGACCCGAGGACAAGTCTGGCATGCATCATTTCTCGAAACCATTTTCTGCTCTTCACGGAATTTCCGGTTCTCTCTCTATCTACTATCATTCAATAAAGTGTTTTTTTTTAAGTATTTAAAAAAAAGCCAAAATTAAAACTCAATTTTTATATTTTCTGAGGAAAATCTTGCCACCGCAAAGCTAAGATGTTGTGGGTGGTTGCCAGAATATTGCTGTGCAGTTGCTGGGTGTGTTGGATGGTTACTAGGCAAATTCTTTGGCTAACCCTCAAGTGTCTCTATCCAAAGTTTACCTGACCAACCACTGGGTGGCACCATGATTATTTTGATTGACTGTTTTCTGGTTCTGTTCTCCAAATGAAGTAATGTATCTACCAAAACCAACCCCGATGGGAGGACAACAACCATTTTAAGTCATCAACGTACAGTAACTAACCTCGGGTAATCAATCCACTCATGAGGCAATGTCAAAAGACCGTCATCGTGACTAAAATATGGAGCCACATTTTTTTTTTATTACAAATGCTTAACAACACGTTATCTGCTAAAAACATACGTAGATGGTGTGGGACAAGTTACATAATTAAATGTAATACTTGAGGTCAGGGGTTTGTTCAAATCCCTATATGACCAATGGCCTTAGAGAGAACCACTAATCATGCTTGCCTTACCAATCGCCACTAATAACAAATTTATTTACAAATTGAAAGGGTCTAGGAATCATTTTGAAGCTGAACATAAACTTAAGTCTGTTTTTTAGCCACAGCAAAGCAAGTGTGAATCAGGTGTGCAGGGCCATGCTGGAAGAGTGAGTCAGAGTAGACAGCATGATGTCTCGCCACTCTCACACCAATGACTGCAGAAAAAGACAGAGACGGAGAGAGGGAGAAAGAGAGGTAAAAAAGAGGCAAGAGTGGGTGTCCACAAAGCAAGAGCAAGTCAGTCCAGATGGTCAGAAACGATTAAATACCATCTGCCAGATAAATCTGGAGACATTGCCAAACATTAGCACCAACAAGCAACACACACCATACACGCCCCACACATAGACATAGATGAAGCTAATGCTGGGCACATACATGACCCTGAAATGAAACAGTACATCAGTGTCAGGAGAAGTGATCACAGTGTCAGGTAGGAGGATGAGTAGTCGATGCAAACTGATTAGGAGAGAGTTTGAGAAATTGAGCGTTTCAAGTTTAACTCACTTTTGAATTAAGGTTAAAGGAATTTAAAGCATAATGTTGATAATAATATAACAATTATTTTGACTTGCCACTTGTTTATATCAAAAAACCAAAAATAGTTAAAGGCTAGTAAGGCAGTTACGATGAAAGTGAATGGGGACAGTTCATAAACATTAAATGGTCTGCACTTATATAGTGCCCTTTTAACCTTAACGGTATTCAAAGCACTTTACACTGTGACTCATCCACCCATTCATACACACATTCATACAAGGCGCTAGCCTGCCATTGGGAGCAACTTGGGGTTCAGTGTCTTGCCTAAGGACACTTCAGCATGTGGAGTCATGTGGGCCAGGATTCGAACCACCAATCCTGCGATTAGTGGCCAACCTGCTCTACAAACTGAGCCACAGCCACCCCTAAACATTAAAATACACACCATTTCAAAAGTATAGCTGCAAGACGTTAACATCAGATGTGCAAACACGCTTTTACTGTGATAAAATCATGAACTAAATGTACATGTAATGCTTGGCTTGTAACTAAAATGTTGCAAAACGAACCAAAGCACCATAAGCCATTTGAGACCCTTCATCCCAGTGCCCTGGGATTTTTAATAACCATAGAGAGACAGAGGTTTAACATAGAGGGGTTTGGAACAACATGAGGGTGAGTGAGTGAGTGAGTATGTGAGTGAGTGAGTGAATGATGACAGATTTTCATTCTAAGGTGAACTATTCCTTTAAACAAAATTTTACATGAGCTCTCGGTTTCATAACCTGTCAGCATTCATCAGAGGGAGCCAATGAGCTGTTAGCTGGTGTGATTCTCTGTGTTTTGTGAATGAATTAAAAGAGAGAGGTTTAAATATGATCCGGTTTAGAAATTCTGAAATTGTTTGCAGATAAGGCTAAGTGCCTGAGTGTAAAACCAAATATAAGAAACACACATTTTCCTTCTCTCCTTCCTGTTTTATTGCTCCATCTACAGCCACTCTGAGAAAGTGAGCTGCTTTAAGACCATTTAACTGAGCACATGACTAATGCATTCACACGCTCTCCTACTCATTAACTCTCATTATGCTACTGAAAAAAACTGTTTATCCACCCCATTAAACACAGGAATCGGAACATACTGAGGTAAGCACACAAATATACAGTATACACTAAAACAACAACACATAAAAAGACACACAAACAAACACTAACAAAATATATTTAATTCTACTGGTGACTTTTTAAGGGATTCTTCAAACAAAAATGAACATTTTGTCATCATTGTATCACCCTCATGCTTTTCTAATCCAAACCCATATAAATTCCTTTGTAAAGTCATTCACTTTCATTGTACAGAAAATTATGCAATAAAAGTGTATACTTTTTAGTGTCAGTCTTAAATCTTTTTGTGTTCAATATGGGTTTTGAACAACATGAAGATTAACATTTTTGGGTGAACTATCCCTTTATACTTGCTGAATAATGACAAATATTAATTTGTATTGGTTTGTCAATGATGCATTCGTAGAAAATGTTGGGATCTCTACACTGAAACAAATAGAAAAGCAGGTTGGCCGATTTGCAAATTCATATTATTTGTTATCTACACAAAAAAATTGTGTTTCTCTTCTAAACTTGTTTTCTTTTCTTTCTTTGTAACTCTGTACAATGTGCCCTCTACTAGATCACAATAAGTAGGGCAAAAGTGTACTAGATTACATTATGTAGGGTAAATGTGAACCAATGTAGTATGTTAAACAATGGCAAAAATTTTATTTTTGCTGTTTGTTATATTTACTTTATTTCTCTCTCTCTCTCTCTCTCTCTCTCTCCCAATGTGTTCTAGGTCCTAGCGGTGGCGGAGGACGGATCGCAGTTGCCTCCGTGTCTGAGAAAGCCAATTCGTGCATCTTATCCTGTGGCTTGTTGATTGCATTACCACGGAGACAAAGCGGCGTCCACGCTCAACTCACCACGTGCCCCAACGAGAGCGAGAACCGAATTATAGTGACCAGACCAACTGGAGTCACTCAGCACGCCCTGGATTTGAACTTGCGACTCCAGGTGTGGTAGTCAGCATCTTTACTCGCTGAACTACCCCGGCCCCCCTAATGTAACAATTCTTGAACATTTTGTCACAACTTAATTTCACTGCATTCAATATACTTACTTTTTCTTTTCTTTTTTTTTTTTAAAGGATATATTTGTGTAGGGACTACATGAATACTTTGTTGACATAATGGCAGGGGATTTGTAGTTCCCAGCATACTTTGCATGGGACTTGATGCAGTATATATATATATATATATATATATATATATATATCTTATTGAAATTAATAGATAGTTTATGTATTTTGAGCAAGAGGAGGAAAGGAGGAGATTTAACACTGTTCATTGCTGTTATTTTGGGATTTAGAACCAATTCTGTTATGCTGTGTTAACATTGTGTTGAAAAGTTGTACTTTAGATTAGGTTGAGGACGGATACACACAAACAATATATGCTGTTGCTTTACTACTTAACATTTAGCATGCTAAGGTATGTTATTATTATCAAACTAGCATAACATTATAACATAAATCAGTGATGTGACACAAAAAATAAGTTAAACTGAAGAAATGAATAATGTTAGGGACACATAAAATTACTCCAAGGCCACTTAACAGGGAAATTTTAAAATAACTTTATTCCATTATGTTAAAATGACGTGTTTTCAGACAAAGAATAAATGAACTAAACCAAGATGAAAAAATATGTTTATGTAACTTATTTGATTCAGCATAATTGATCATGAACCGAAGTACATGATTAAATCATGTAAATAAAATAAAAAAATTCGGAGTACATTTGGGTCAAACACAAGTTGAAGTGCAGACCTGTAAAAATTGAGAAAAAAGGGCAAAATTTTGAATCCAAGTTCAGCATTTAAAAGTTACAAAAGAGTAGCTTTCAGACACTTTATATGTTTTAGAGTGTGCTTATGAGTGGGGAAGTTCAGGATGGAAAACTAATACTCTAGAGAAGGTTTTTAATGACGCACCAACTTTCTTAGGTCCATCTGCCCTGCATTTAAAAATCAATGCTTCTCAGCACCAGTGCGGGAAGAAGGCAGGGGAGTGTTTCAGTGATAGGGAAGTCCTAAAAGTCTGCTTTGATGTTTCCAGTATGAGGTCAGAATCAATTATGTCATAATGGCGTTGTTTCATGCATGTTACAATAACTCGCTAACGACATCTGAAAAGAGTGTAGGAAGAATCCTTCCTGAACTAGTACAACAATTACTGTTTAAACAGATACGCTCCCACAAACAAAAACAATGAGCACATTGTTGTCTAGGCTGGTGCCTTTTCAGCAGAGGGCAGAGGAATGCTGGGCCCCCATACAGTGCAATAAGTATAGTACATTGCAGCTCAATGCAGCTCTAAGTATGCCTATGTAACATGCTGGATTTCCAGCTTCTCTGCCATGCATACAGCAATCAGAGGGCTAAATCGATGTAATCTCTGTCTATGGGGAAACAGTGATCAATAACTTCCATTTATCACCAGCTCCCCTTACACGTACACATAGAGGGGAAATTAAGGTGGTACCCTGGAGACCAGCATCTATAGTGTTTGGTGAGGTCAAGAAGAGCCTCTTCTCAGTGTTGCAACCTTGAGAAGAAGCTTTGGAGAATCCTTGAGAAAAACAAGTTGAAGACCAAGAGGAAAAGAGAGAGAGAGAGAGAGAGAGAGAGAGAGAGAGAGAGCGATAAGAAGGGTCTAAAAGCTTGGGGATATATAACACTCACTTGACAAAGCAGGTTTTCATCTTCTCCCATGCAGTCCTCCAAGGCGTGATGGGGCTCAGTCTGTCATGTGAGGGAAAAGTTAATATGGAAAATCAGTGTCTCATGCACAGCTATGCAAACCATTTTGGACAAATGAAGCTCAACTGGTACAGCATGGCACTAGTGATGATAAGGTCAAGGTTTTGGGATCCCAAAGAATACATCGATTGACAATACACTGTAAGTCATTTAGAATTAAAGTTGCATAAAAGTCAAGAGTCCAAAAAATTATTATTTTTGCAAATTTGTTTTGTGCTGCTAGTGGCTCACAGATTAAAAGTCTGACCTACACCCAATGTAATAACCACAAAGTGGGTTTACTTAGTTTCTAAGAGCCATTACTATGGCAGCCACACAGTCATGCCAGTATAAATGATTGCTCATCTGCACCAAATGACAGTGGTGGAATGTCTCATTAAACTGGGCCTGCACACTGTCATTGACTGTTTAGGGTTAATTAGTCAGGGAGGGGACACAGACAGGCTGATCTGTCAATGCACAGGAGTGAAACTGATGGATGTCCCATGATCATCTGCTGGCTGGATTGAAATATTGTGTCCTCTTTCTCCACACTAATACCATCACAACAGCTTTATCGCAGACTTTATTACATCTGGATCAATGGGCTTTGTTTGTTTGAGCTGTAATCTGAAACATTGCATCATTCTGGAATAGATGACTGTGCAGTTTGGAGTGAATATGAAAATGTAAAAAAAAGAAAAAAGCAGTAATTTGCATGTATTGAATGCGTGCATGCTAATTGTCTTGTTTTTTTTGTTTTTTTTAAGAAATCTGAACATCTGAGAAAACAAAATTGTGATGGTAAAGATATGAAGGTTTATGTGTAAATAAATGTTAAAATGTTGTTATGGTTATGTTATATAAGTCCCGTAATCCTTCACCGTAAAAAAATTCCGGAACTTTAATGGTAAAAGAATGTAAAAATGCAACAGTAAAAAAAGTTAATTGGTTAACCGATAGTTACCAATGTTTAATATATTTAACAAGACAATACATGTAATTTTACAGTAAAATATTGCAAAAACATAAATAAAAAAATATGTTGTTTGATGTAAAACGTATGATTTTACCATATCATTAACCATAAAAATTTGAAAAACGTTATGTTTAACAAAAACAAACATGTACAGTATTGTAAACTATGGTAAACTATTTTTAAAATTACAGTGAAATCAGGTATTTCAATAAGTCCCTGAGAACAGTTATGTTTATTTTTTCTTTTTAATATCAGATAACATTGGAGTGTTCTGTGTTAAATTTTATGTAGTTTAGTTCATGTTTATTGCATAACTTTAGTGTCACGTGTGTTACTCTGGTGGTGTTTTGTGTTTGTGGGAGTGACACCGTGGACTGTCTCTACATGTGTATTACTTATTGCTCCTGGAATGGCCGTGCTTGATGAACTTTAAAGTCATTGTGTGGCCTTTTGTTGTTATCAAGTTAAACAACAATACATTTTAAAGTGAAAAGCAAACTTTTATATTTCCAGAAGGTTAGTATATCAAGTTTATATAATTTAATAATATAAACTGTGGTGAACCATAAAATCAAAAGGCATCAAAATTACATACTGTAAAGCCTGAAACATGGTCACTGTATTTTTTATGGTACATTTCTGGCAACCACAGCTGCTGGTATTTTGACATAAATGTCTTTTCTTTTTCTTTTTTTTACAGTTTCCAATAGACCTCCAACCATATTCTAAAAATCCCATTAAGAAATCATAAAAAACTTTTGTGTTATAAGCAACGGTATTTTACAATACACACTAAAATTGTTTGGTAACACTTAACATTTAGGATGTAGGCTATTCATTAATGTTTGTTAACTCTTTAACATGGATACCAATAAACAATACTTTCATAGCAATTGTTGATCTTGGTTAATGTTACTTTCCAACATGTTTAACATTAAACATGGTCTTTGTGAACTTTAGTTAATGCATTATGAACTAACATGAACAATAAAAATGTACAAATTAACATTAACCAAGACTAATAAATGCTGTAATAAATATTGTTCATTGTTAATCAATGCCTAAACAATTCACTAATGTTAACAAACACATTTTTATTGTTATGTGTTAACCTGCCAATTATCATCAGAAATATATGGAACTATCCAACATTCAAAATAAAAAATGTATCTTATCTTTCAGTGCCCCTACAAGACTTTTCAAAACTAAAAATTAAGGTATACACTACACAGGTTAAAGTTCATATTTTAAATAAATTTCTCATCATTTCAGTGATTATGACAAAGATTCCAACGGATGAATCGAGTCAAACTTCTTTCAACAGTCAGAATCAACGTCACAGTACCGGCATGAATCATACTGAGATTTGTGGACATTACGCACAATTGATTCAAAGGTCAACGTGTATTTCACGAAAACTTCTCAATCAACAAAACATACTGATCAAAATTAATTGATGTGCTATTTACAAAGTTATTAGACAACAAGTAAAACATTTAAAAGGCTGTTGGCCAAGGATACATTTAAAAGGATTTGCGAACAGACATAAAACGAGTCATGCCCTCTAGGCTATAACGGGTAAATCCCCTAACATCGGATATACAGATAAAGATCTGGAACAGGTTGTTGTTGTTGTTGTTAGTAAATATATCTGCCTTATTTGTCTGGAGGACTGTTGGGGGACTCACCTCGCTCGCCGCACTCCCGATTGTCATCTTGCGCCAAGGGTCAACTAGTTGTGCCAGAGGCATGTTCACGTTCCGGAGGTTCCTTCTTTACCAGATTAGATTCAGAGGAACGATAGTGAGCTACTATTGGAGAAATTACGCCAGCTTGTTTGTGCGATCTTGACACAAAGCGAAGAACCCAGGGTTTCGCGTGCGTAACGCATCCAAAAGCGCCGCTGTCACCTTTTCATCCACTCACCTCTGACAGTCAGCGCTGCGTTTCCATAGAGATAGAATGACCGTGCCCCTGATCTCGCGCCAGTCGCTCTCTCTCTCCCCTCTGATAGAAACAACACGTTCACGCGCTATTTGCGCTTCCGCTTATCCTAGTATGACGCATCGGATTGGCTTATCTACCTTTCAGTCTTAGTTGAGGGAGGGGCGGGTGCTCTAGGGCTCGTAGACGGACAGGTGAAAGCGCATTGGATTCATAGGCTAAGCTGTGGTCTTGATATGCGTTGAGACACGCTCTCCCAACTTTCTTGTCAACACAGGCCACAGCTTAGCATCACTACATACAACACTACATTACATTTGCATAATATCGTCTTTGATTTATGGAAGGTATACGAATCTGGTCTGTGAATATTAGCCTACAAGTAGAGGAATACGACGACATGGTGTTGCGGTAGACTATGTGCCTCTCATATATTGGCATAAAAGCTTGTCTTGTCAGCTTTATTTGACACTTGGTTCACGTGACAGTGCGACATCTCCTGGTGAGTTTTAGTGACGCAGGACTTAACATTCATTAGATGACGACAACTGAAATCATGAAAAATAATCGAAATAATAACAACAAATTAATAAATAAATAAATATTTATTTATTTCATTCTTTCAGTTGGTGGCTCAGTGGTTAAGGCTTTGGGTTACTGACCAGAGGGTCAGGGGTTCAAGCCCCAACACCACCAAGATGCCACTGTTGGGCCCTCGAGCAAGGCCTTTGAACCTATCTGCTCCAGGGGCACTGTATCATGTCTGACCCCATTTTTAAATACGCCTGTACATTTCTCATCAAATTAAGTGCTACTTAAAATACATGAGCTTCTATAAGGTGCTCGCAGTAATTATTTTCCTCATTTAAAACGTTTTCCTTCTAAAGAAATTAATTGTAATTTTCAAACATATGTATAAAATCATGTGCACCCACATGAGATGAAGACTTTAGTTATATCAGTAATCTTATAAAAGCAGTTTTATTCTACATAGAGAGGGGCCCCTGACGGGGGCCGTCATGTTAGGATCACATGATCAGTTGAATACTTCTCGCTTAATCTTAATCGTAATCACCCTGTTATTGGACACTTTCACTCAGGGATTAAATTAATCATGGCTGACTGTGAAAAGTACATTTCTACAATGGCATTTGTAACTAAAAACTATGTGTTTGAATTATTCTGCATCCATGCCTCTAGGTGTCAGTGTAAGTCCAAGACAACATTAACAAATACAGAGTGCACCTTTAAATCAATAGTGGAAATGTGCTCTGGATCATTTATTGTAACAGTTTTGTTAACAACTGTAATTAAACCTTTATATTTTGCATCAATGAGTAAATACATTTTCTTTTTTTATAAATGACCAAAGTATGCAAAATACAATAAGAAAATATGGGATTTGCTGATACCCTGGTATGAATTATTGCCAACTGGCCAAGACATTAAGGTGGAACAAGCCAAATTATGCCTGAGGAGGTGCAAGGTTACAACAATGATGAAATTACATTTATGGTCATACCATTATCATAAGTACATCATCATTTTCAGATACATCACAGTTAATATTATCATCAGATACATTATATATGATTTCTATTCTTTTGCAGGTACAGATGCCTGCCTATTATGTGCTATAACAGTTATCTCTACTTTTCCAGTATTACAACAGTATAATCTCCTTACAAATCTCTGCATTAATGTCCTGACATGAAAAAAAAAAAAAAGTTCCAGTGATTTTTCAATAACATGCTAGGCTAGGTGTAGAAACCACGTTGTTTCTAAGGTCTGCTCATTAACTGTATTATTAATAACATAGATTATTGATATAATCTCCTGATGAAATAAGGGGTGTGTAAATAAAGTGTGTATTTTTTTTAATTAAAATAATCTCTTCTATACTACCTTAACATGCAGAGACAACTATAAGCAAGCTATTTGTAAGTTGATTCCCCCGAAATTAATACACTGCGGCTTTGTGGCACAATCAAAACATTGTTCTGTTTGTTAGAGCCTCCTGACCAGCCTGACATAGCAACACTGATTTAACCAATAGTGTGCATTTGGAGCAGGACAATATGCCTATCCCCAGATCAATGGCAAATGGGGGGACCAGAGGTACAGAAATGTCATACTTCATGTTTAAAACCAGACAAAGGATGATGCCTCCAGTACTTTGTGATGACTGTACCTTGATGTCCTCCACACTGGCCATGTTCCTGTTGATCATTTGGTCCTTTAGCATAGTGATTGGGTCACTCTTCTTGTGAACTTCTTGATTTCCTCACATGTGTGGTAATTAAAAGAGAGAATCAATGATTAAAGGCACACTATGTAGAGAACAGCAAGACCACTAAAATGAAGCGGTAACTAGCTAAAGCTAATATTGCCAAGGGGAGGAACATGATTATGGAGGGCTAGAGGGTGAAGACAGTGTTTTAAATGAATCAAAGAGAGAGGAGTGGCTGCCACAGGAACATGATTGAAGATCAACCTCACCTGACTCCATGATCACTCATGCTGTGCCCATGGTAACAATATGTCTGGAGCTCCATTAGTATGGGTACCTGGAACAAACAGGCCAGGAGTGGGTCACACATTTACCGTCACAGTCCCGATCTCCCAAACGGATGTCTGTTTCCACAACTAGCCCTTGAGAAATCTATAACTATTCCTAAACTTGATCACCGGTAATGCAAAATACTTTTAAAGAGATAGTTCACCACATAATTCTGTCATCATTTACTTACTCTCATGCTGTTCCAAACATAGGAAGAATGTTAGCCTGAGTCACAACTAACATTGATTGCATAAGTTTTCCATACATTTTAAGTGCATGGTGACTGAGATTGTCAGTCCCTAACATTCTCCTTAATATATCCTTTTGTGTTCCACAGAAAGTTGGTTTAGGAACAACATGAGGGTGAGTTAATGATGACAGAATTGTAATATTTGGGTGAACTGCTTTATACCTTTAAGCTCCTAATATCTACTCATTAAACTTTTGTTAGTGAGAACTCTCACTTTACCTCTCTTTACAGATCTTCCAAAAAATCTTCTGAAACATGGTAGCCTCTTTCACACAGGGAACATCCATACCATCCACCTGGAGATTACAAAGTAAAGGACTGTTTATACAGAGTAACTTACTTCCTCACATGTGCCTTTTATGTAGAGGAGTGGGCTAGAAAGGAAAAATAGATGAAAGCCACCCTTAAACCGGGTATGAAGTCTCCTCTTGTAGTAGTCTGTGCCGTTCCACTGAAGTGCCCATGCCATATTTATTATTCTCACAGATGAAAATGCAGGGGAGTGCCATGTTGACTCTAAGATCTGGCTCTGATCATGAGACTAGTCAGATTTATTTTTATTTTGACAAAAGCAAATCCCACACAACCCGTGAACATAACAGACTAAATTATCTCACCTGATTGGCAGTTCTTTCCCCACTGAGTATGACACAGACCTCATTCTTACCCTGATACTGGCACGCCAGGGCCACACCTGCAAAACATTGATATTTATATCAAGAAGTGCTTGACATTCTTTAAGGAATACAGAGTGCCTCTCACCTGGGCACAAACCATACCATTGACACCATTGAAATCCTTGGCAAATGTGAATAGCAAGTTGCTCTTGTCTTTGGTGACACCACCCCTTCGCCCTGAGATAGATTACATCCACATGCTATAAACAGTAGAAAACTCAGAGAGTATTATTAGTACTCTCAAAGAGGATGAAATTGTTGCCTTGTTTATGAAATATGGTTATATTATCCATTGGTATAATTACAAACAGCTTGCTGTGGCACTTACTGATACTGAGGGAGGTTGAGGTTGAGTTGGGTTTGCTGGATCATATGGAGAAGTTAAGTCAGTGTATTCAGACATGGCGATGAACAGTTAATGAAAAGCACAAAGTGTGGATGACTGGAGGCACCAGTGAGGCCAGAGTCCCACCAAAAAATCCACGATCATAATGGAAATACCTAACCATAAGACTGCTAAAACAACTGCATACAGCAAGGGACAAATCCCTTATAAACTCTTAACCCTACGTCTTACCTCTGACACTGGTTGGGTACCCTACCAGACAAACAAAGAGATAAAAAAACATAAAGGCTGCTACTAAAGCGTTGTGAAATACAATTAATTTGGTTGACTTGATGATAACTGGACCAGATAACTAGATAGATCTTCAAATAACGTTTCTGAAATCTACAAAAATATTTCAGAAAACATGCAAAAATTACCCCATTGCATCACTCTGTAGACCACGCATATAATTCCAACTCTAGTTCCAATAAATGCCATTATACGCCAAGTTATCCAGCCAGGGTAGATGTGCAATACAGTATTTACAGCACACCATCTACTGTTAAAGGCAGAGGATGCTATAGAGGTCTAGTTTAGGCCTTTAGTAAATCTTTTAATGCCTCTAAGCTAAATAGAGTTTGAATATATCAAAGCCTCTGTCTCTGTATCAGCAAACAGATAACACACAGATACATGCGATACATACGTTTATTCTGGCTCCACCTTTAAGTGAATTTGCAGTCACTCTCCAAGTTCTGCTTGCTCCAAACCTACACAGGTGTGTTTCAAGAGGATCAACCCGTGCAAGCTATTGTCTTAAACATTGACACTAATTCCACATGGCTGAGAATTTTATCCGTTTCAAGAATTCAAGTCCAATTTCACAGCGTGCAACAACAACAACACATTGTATTTTTGTCATTGTTATTGTTGTAATTATTATTATTAGTAGTAGCATTAGTAGCCTAGTAGTAGTGATAGTAATAGTAATAGTACTAACATTTTTTCAAAAGTTGTAAAAAATTTAAAATATTTAAAAATATTTTAAAAAAAGTTGCTTATTTACGTCAAGCCAACCCAAAATCAATTAAATACAAATAATATTACAGCTACAGTAGGTCCATTTGTAGTTATATTTTGTATGTCTATGCAAGTATGCATACATAATAATTATGCTAGCATCTCATTAGGCACAAAGCAAAAAAAAAAAATTAAAAATAAGAGAGAGAGAGAGAGAAAGAAAGAAAAAGAAAGAAAAGAAAATATAATAAATGTGTTGTGTAAAATTGTGAATAGGATGCAGTTGCGTCACATAAATAAACTGATATATAAATAGGGCAACATTTCACAGACACGATCTACTTAATTTGGGAAATTTTATAACAATCAGTTTGGTTGTTCTGATGGGTACTGGCAATGAACGGCTTTTATTTTAGTGACTTGTAAAGAACGTCATCTTCAGTAATGAAATAGACTAGTGCCACCAAGCGGTAATGCGCAATCAGAACAGAATGATGTATTTTCTGTGTTTGAATACACTGAATAGGTTTGTGTTCCGTTTCACCCACCTATGTATGATAAAGGTCCCTAATTCTTAAAAACAAATTTACTGTGTAAAATGTTTGAGTATAATCTATCCTTTTTGCTTAAATTATTTAAACGAGAAAAAAAAACAAGAAACACTTTTTTTGCTGGCACGCAATTAGCAGTTTATATTGTCCTACTTTATCAATATCACTAACAATGAATGCAAATCTTCAAAAAGTTCTGAAATTAGACTATATAAAATATACACAAAATTACATGTGTATGAGAAACAGAGCATTAATCTAATATAATAGGTCAGCTGAATGTGTTAAAAAATAAATGTATAAAGTTTTCATCAAGCATCAAGTTTCATATTTTTCATATACAGTCATATTGAATGAACACCAAAATATGTAGTTGGTGGTACAACAAAATTATTAAACTTTTGTTCATTAATGACTTATTAAAAATAATTATATTTTTGTAATGAAACATAAACATGAACCATAATTAGATAATATTTGATTAATTATTTTGTAATATTCTTTGGATAGTAAACCATGTGTACTGGAAGATATTTATATAATTATTTGCACATTACAAAAACAAAGAACATTGAGCACTGCATTAAAGAAATAAAGGGGAAATGTGGAAAACCGGGCCAATGTATTCTGAAAAATATAGATGTGTCGTTTAAAATATATAAATAAGAAATAAGTAAATCAAATAAAATTATATAAAAACTAGGGATGTCAATAGATTACAATTTTTATTCAAATTAATTATATGGTGTCCTGATTAATTAATCAAATTAATCCCATATTAAATATTTGCTGAAAAGGCCCCTCAAATAACAATAATTCAATATATAATGAAATAATAACACTTATCTATCTATCTATCTATCTATCTATCTATCTATCTATCTATCTATCTATCTATCTATCTATCTATCTATCTATCTATCTATCATATTCTAAATAATATTAAGATAATTAAAATACATTACATTATTGTGGCAGAGGAGTTAAGTATTGATGAGACGATACAAAAAACACCTTTAGAATCCAATGTATTGTTTATTTGCATATTATTGAATATAAGCCAATCATTGGAATACATTTCACAGAAATCCATTTTGCTAATTAATTTGTCAGTCAGCCAGAGGTTTATTATGAGGGCTTGTCTAAGACCCATACACCTGTGCCAGATGGATGCTTTTGGTTGCATGGCATCATAAACATAACATTTTTAGTCTGCAGTGTTAAATGTAGTTTAATACTTTTAAGAACACATCTTGAGATCCCTTGGTTTGGATTTGTGTTCCATCAAGCTGTGTTTTGAACATGCATCCTCCTGCTCTCTACTGTGCTGAAGGGTTGTTTTGTTATCTCTGAATAAGCTGCGCATTGCCTATACAGCCGAAGTTTTGCTTACTGCCCCTGGAGAACACAGGTGGTACTTCAAGCTTGCATTTTTCAGGAATCTTATTTTTATTAAGGTCCGGAGACATGATTAAATGCGTTATTTTTAACGCATTATTATTATTAGTAATTAGTATTAGTAATAATAATAATAATAATATAAAATAATCGCACTGATTTTAGGCTACTAGTTAAATAGAAAGACCTAATAAAAACATTAAATAAACATTAATAACAGAAATGTGCAATCAGAAAGAAAGACAATGTCATAATACCTTAGAAATGTATCATTCTTGCTAATATGTCTCAACTAAAAATGTTTATAGGATTTGCTGAAAAACAACATGCATGTTCAACAGCATAGTTATTATTACTTGAAAAATAGATGTACCGACTGATAAATCAGGCGCGTGCCTCTTCTCTACGTCAGTTGCGGAAGGTCAGCGCTCAAACGGAAGTTAGAGTCAGAGCCCATCCGCCATTGTGGAGCAGAGCAGGAGTAATATTCTCTCAGACGTTACACAGTGTGTGAATGTTTTCGACTACTTTACACACACATCACTCCGCCGCCAACCTCTCCAGCCGATTCACATTCGCTGTCTCTACCGCCCGAGAGGACTGTTGCCGACCGTTTAAGACCGGGCGAGGAGATCAACGCCTGTGAAATACACTGTGATTACAGGGCCAGTCCCGGAGACAGGAAAAATAACGTGAACCTGCAGCGGTGGCAGGAGAGACCGTGGAAAGTCAATAGCGATCAGCTCGGTCTCCTGGAGGATGTCTGCGACAACTGTCGATCAGGTACACAAGGCGGACCCTTGTCCGTGTAAATAACACATTCATATGATGGTGCATGGAGAGACCGTGGCTGTGTTTAGAAACCTCGTGAGCGTCCTACCTGGACAGTTTTTGGGTATCATAGGAGCGAATCGAACGTTCAAAAACGAACAAATGTAATTTCGAACGAACGTTCCAAAAATGCTGTCCAGGTAGGCAGCTCATTAGGAATTGAGACGCAGCCAATATGGCCCATATTAATGTCGATTTAACACAAGTTAATAGAGTCTTGGATATTTGATAGCGGGAGCTTATGGCTGTTCCTGCTGAGCCGAATCATTGGTCATGCATCTCTGATGATGTCATGCGTCGAGTCCAGTAATCATGTACAGGATGTATAATTTATATAATATTTATAATAATTACAGTAGTCTTATATACTAGTCAGCAGTGACATTTGTCTTTCACAGATTCTGTTCTATTTATATTAAACTGCTGATGCTTGTTACCTCAAGTTCATATTGTTATTTTTCTCTTTGCCACTGCTTACTCACTGTGATCACAACATCAGAGACCTAAAGGACAAGGAAACAAAGGTATGTAATGGAAAGACTAATTTTCCTTAAAGTTGACTGACCCGAGAATGCTCAATGCTGTACTTCACAGCACCTTTTATAAATGACTGATAAAGCCTTTTATTTTTGAAGATAGAATAAGGACTTCATATCTCATTTAAACAGTTGATCTTTTTTTTTTTTTTTGACATCACTCATGTGGCTTTTTAAAAGGTCATTTCTGGGAATCATATTATTTTATACAGTAGACCAGTCTTAATGTTAATTTACTGTTGAGTTATTAACAGCGCAATTGGAAAATGTTTGGTCAGCTTTATTGTTTATATTTAATATTTTGTAGAAACTTAAATCATGGTGGATAATCTAATCTGCATAGAAGTGTTTTACTTTTTATAGTTGCTTAGACACATTCATTCTCAACTGTAGCTTACTTCTGCTGTCTCATTACTTTTTAATTGACATCATGGTGGATTGAAACTTAACCACTGAGCTGCAACACATACAACACTGAGAGTAAAATATATCTCTTAACTCTTTATCTTTTTTCTAATTTTATTTAGTGCAAAACGGTTCGATGCATCAGAAGGATGCTGTAAACGATGATGACTTTGACAATTACCTGAGCAGCCAGACAAATCAGGTAAGTTTCTCTCATCAGACATACTACGTCATTACTCAAAATATATTATTAGTGTAATTTTTGTCCTTCCGTTTCAGTGTAATCCTTTTTACTACTTGACCACTTTTTATATTTGCATGAGAATTGTTTAGGGCCCGGAGTCTGTTCGTGTACATTTGACAGATGACATTTTACTATTCACACTTTTTCATCTGTTTTTGTCTACAAAAACATCTTTAGTAGGTATTCAGTCATTACATACTTTACTGACTTATCTTTAATTACCACCTACAGAGTAATAGCTACCCACCAATGTCTGATCCCTACATGCCCAGCTATTATGCTCCTTCTATTGGATTCCCTTACTCCCTGGGAGAGGCTGCTTGGTCCACTGCAGGAGACCCCCCAATGCCCTACCTGACCACCTATGGACAGATGAGCAATGGTGAACATCACTTCATTCCAGACGGAGTCTTTAGCCAGCCTGGCGCTTTAGGCAACACACCCCCTTTTCTCAGCCAACATGGATTTAACTTCTTCCCTGGAAATGCAGACTTTTCCACCTGGGGCACCAGTGGTTCTCAGGGACAGTCTACACAGAGCTCTGCTTACAGCAGCAGCTATGGCTATCCCCCCAGCTCATTGGGTCGGGCCATAGCTGATGGACAGGCGGGATTTGGCAGTGACACTCAACTTAGTAAAGTTCCAGGACTCAGTAGTATTGATCAGGGTATGGCCGGGCTAAAGCTTGGTTCTGAAATGTCGGCTGTTACGAAAACGGTGGGGTCACCTTTAGGAGGAACAGGGGGGATGAGTAGCATGGCTACTAACAGCATGTCACCTGTCAGCTCCTCTGCACCCAAACCCACCTCATGGGCAGCAATTGCAAGGATACCTGCAAAACCCCAGCCTAAATTGAAGACGAAACCCAACATGGGTTTGGGAAGCGGTGCAACAATCCCTCCTCCACCAATAAAGCATAACATGAACATTGGAACCTGGGATGACAAAGACTCCATCTCCAAACCCCCTCTTGCTCAGCAAATGCTGCCCCCTCAGCCCTTGTTGCAGCAGCAACTCTTACCTCAACCCCAACCCATGCTGCAGAACCCAATGCCTCCTCAACACCAGCAGCTACAGCTACAATCACCCCAGCCCCCTCAGCAGCTGCCCCCAGGTCCAACCCACCCTCACCATCCCTCACAACCTGGTCCTCCCCAGCCACTGCACCCACTCCAGCAGCAGAACCTGCCACCCCAAAACCGTTGGGTGCCCCCTCGGAACAGAGGAACCACCTTCAACCAAAACAGTGGAGTGGAGAACTTTGGCCTTGGGACGGGAGTCCCCATGAGCTCATCGCCTTCTTCTGGTGAGGTACACCCTGTGCTGGAGAAGCTCAAGGCTCTCAACAATTACAACCCCAAAGACTTCGATTGGAACTTGAAAAACGGACGAGTCTTTATCATCAAGAGCTACTCTGAGGACGACATCCACCGCTCCATTAAGTACTCTATTTGGTGCAGCACAGAGCATGGAAATAAGCGCCTGGATGGTGCTTTCCGTTCGCTTGGTGCCAAAGGTCCACTATACCTACTCTTCAGCGTCAATGGGAGTGGACACTTCTGCGGCGTGGCCGAAATGAAGTCAACTGTGGACTATAATGCCTACGCTGGTGTCTGGTCCCAGGATAAGTGGAAGGGCAAATTTGAGGTGAAATGGATCTTTGTTAAGGATGTGCCCAATAACCAGCTGAGGCACATTCGTTTAGAAAACAATGATAACAAGCCTGTCACCAACTCCAGGGACACTCAGGAAGTGCCCCTAGAGAAAGCAAAGCAAGTGCTTAAAATTATTGCGACTTTCAAGCATACCACCTCAATCTTTGATGATTTTGCACATTATGAAAAGCGTCAGGAGGAAGAGGAAGCCATGCGAAGGGTAAGTGCAGCTTTCTGCCACTCTTCACAATAGCAGAAAGCAGGCACTGCATCTTTAGATCACACTGATACTATCTTTTAAACATTGTTGCATTCAGCATGTCCATTCATTTCAAATATATGTTTTTTAATAGCTTACTTCCAAGCCAGAAGTGTACTTGGTCTCAGTTTGTCAGACAAAAAAAGAAAGAAAATTAGTGACCATTAAGAATTCAGTTTTTGAACTGATCTGTTAATTCAGTAAAAGTTTTGCTGGTGTATATGTTTTCCATTTGTGAGTAATTACGCAAAGAAAAATAACATGACTTGTGCATAACACATTTCCCCTATATTTCATTGAACCAATCTGTAAAATTTTCAGCAGATAGATATGAAACAAGTAGTTTATTTTAAAAGGAAGAAGTCTCTGCCATCTATTGACAAAAGACTGGCCTCAATCAGTGATGCCAGTCACTGCCTCTGCTCAAACAGCCGGCAGATGTCCCATTAATATATTGGACTTGCAACATTTCCTGCCCACCCAACACAAATAATTGATGTCTGTGCCAGTTACCTCGTCATCAGCTTCTTTTCATCTTTGTCTGTGAGTTATGATTGCGCATGCAACATTTTAGGTCACTATTCACGATTATTTTAGTTTATCAGGTCAGCTTTAGAAGAAAAGCTGTGAAGCTAGCATTTAAATAAAGCCATTAAGTATCTTGTCTTGATAGAACTTAAAATTGTTTGAAACAGGTGTAGGTATGATTTGCAGCTTTGCTTTTGTGTTTGTCGGATTAGAATGAAATGAAACCATGTGATTTTTTTAAAAATATATATTGGCACTAAATATTAACACTAACACTCACCTCACTGACTTGACTTGTCCTGACGTGACTACTGTATGTAGCACAGCAACTCATCCACAGAGCATCCTCACTAATCCTTTTATGTTTGAAAATTTTGTTTTCAGTTTTCTAACATCATTATTTTCCAAAGTATGAGGGACCAGAGAGCGTTTTCGAAAGTATCTATTTCAGTGGAGGAAAATGCTGTTCCAGTGTAGATGAGAGACATAAACATAGCAAAATCAATGACAACGTTTACATGTACTTAAGAAAGCGGGTTATACCGGGGTTTTTGCAGAAAGCGGCGATCTGAAACGTCATGTAAACGTGAACGCCGATTTCCTTAAGCTGTTTAAGAGAAAGTGATTTAACACATCTTGGTTTCTCCCGGAGAAAGCTGCTTATGTGGCCATATAAACACATATGTTTTGTGCTTTCAGGTTCTTTCAGAGTGCGCATGCGCGTGGAACATGCTGAATAAAAATGTTATAGGATGGAGCCCAACAGCAAGTCAACAAAACATTTCTGGGAGTACAGTGGGAAAAGGACATACACTATAAACTATACCCATTTAGAAATACCACTGTAAAATATTGATAGTCCCTCACGTTTGTGTATTTTCACTGTTATATTGAGGGAATACCAGAGTTTTATGTAAAAGGAAACTGCAATTCCGCTGCAGGTTGCGATAGAAAGGTAAGGAAACAAACACAAACAACTCGGGAATATATGGAAATAAAGCAAAGCAACAGAGAATAAAATAGTGAAGTCTTCCTCCGATACCATGTTTGTTATTTATACAAGCGTCACAGGGTAATTACATTGCTCTGGAGAAAGCTGCTTACTGACCGAGCTACATGTATACGGGAGTAAATAGTACATCGCTTATACAGTGCATGTAAACAAGAACACTGCTTTCACGGAATATGCTGCTTTCTCGCAATAACCCACTTTCTGGTGTCCATGTAAACGTACTGATTGAGTTGTCAAATGAAAACGCATTAGTGTGGATGCACACCACATCCACACTGATCCATTTTCATTTCAGATCTCTGTTTTCAGTTTCCTAGCTTCATTGTTTTCCAAAGTATGCGGTAATGAAGGGCGTTTTCTAAATGCTTAATTTTCTGTGGAGGAATAAGCCGCTCCAGTGTGGATGAGGTGTTAACATAGAAAAGTCAATACAATTCTAATTAATCGAATAGTGTGGAGGTGGCCTAAAATATACTTGTATCCAACTGCTTTTTGGGTAATTATTGCTTGCACAATATACTGTATATGCTCCTTACTTAAGCCACAATGGGATGGATGTTCCCAGGCTCTTTTTTTTTTCCCTTTATTTTTCTTAAACCTTGCAATCAAAATGGCTTTGACCTTATTCATTGCAACTTGTTGAACAAATTTGAGCTTTCTATTTACTCTTGACTGTTTAGCTTTTGAGCAAACCTCAAAATTAAGTTATTCTCAGAACCTTTTTCCATTTATTTTGTTATCTTGCCAATCATGTGTAGTTTGCCAAGGCCATAATGAAATAAACTATTTAGATTGAAAAGACTTGTAAGTCTTGTGGTTTAATTTGTGAAATCTTCTTGCTTGCTTGTTGAATGTTGTTTTATGCTTGTTTCTAATGAATACATCTGAACCTAAGGTGCACTGCTGTGAAGTGTAAAGCAGATTGTGTAGACTATGTATAGAGATGAAATGTTTTTGACTTGTATACAGTACATACAAGATATTATGTTTTTAAATTTGATTTTTTAATAAGCCTGGTACTTTAAATCTAGAAATGTGTGTGACACATGTTTGTTTCTTTTTTTATTTAATCAGAAATGTCAAATTCATTCAAGACCAATGGCAGATGAACTAATGAGTGATAATCTATGTGTGAAACTGCATCACTGATATTTTGACATCCGCTCCACACACTAACTGTTCATTTTGTTTCCCTGAAACAATGTAGTCTGCTCTATAAACTCAATAATTTAATCAGTAGCACTATTTAAGTTTAATTAAGTTTATTATAGCCTTGTAGTGGCATATGTTTTAATTTTGCTTAGTGTCTAGGGCAGACGTATTGGGTCTAGCTAAAGCAAATATGGCTCCTGATGTACCTAGCATTCCTCAAATTCCTGTTCACAAACAAAACAAAGGTAGGCATATAGGTATTTTCTTTAAAAATAAGAGCTTTTTATGGGAGCTTTAAATGCAACAAGTTTGTGCACTAAAACATGCGAGTTGTTTCTCGGCTTAATGGAATTATATGATTAAAATAACGGTGATAATTAAATTCACTGGCCACTAAAATATTGGTCCAGTTGTAGTGACCAGTACATTATGCTGACACTTATTGCATGGATGCTGCATCATGCAAAGGCAAGTTTTCAGTTATCAGTGCCATTGTAGATATACTTCATTCACAGGCGTATTTGTCAGTCTTTATCAATTTATCCTTCGTGGTATGGCTTTGTTTTTACTTATTTGTCAAAAGTACTATTAATTTTTTTGGTGTGAAACTTTTTAAGTGGAAAAAAAAAACTTGGTATTCCTGATAAGGGTTCATTTTAATTCTACATGTCAGAGATATCTAATCAGTCACAGTGTTTGAAAACCACTAGCTATCTCAGCAGTTCAAATACTCACTTTCACTGTTACATACATGACAATTGCAAGCAGTTGTTGGACCTGAAACCTTGCTTGGTTAGAAACATTCTTAACACCGTAACTGGCTCTGACCCACAACATACAGAGCTGGCCTTGTCCCTCATGTGCAAAGAGATTAATTGTATTGCACTGTTGCCCAGAATGAACTCGCAGTGAAATTGTAAACAGTAGGTTGACTTTTCTTAAGCTCAAATCGATCTGTGCTTACCAAAATGTGTAACACTGCCCCCTGTGGCCCAAATGGTAAGTGTTATTGGGCGTATGGGTGTAAGTGTAAGCTCCATTTTCTGGATGAAATGTCCACAGAGGGGCACCAAAAGCGAGTTGTGAACGGAATTGTTTTCAGTTGTACAGGGTGTAATACAGTGAAGAGGAATGTATATCTTATAAAATGTACTTGTAAAAAAGCAACCTCCTAATGGTGATCGTCACGTGATCGTGATTACTTCCTAGTTTCAACACGGGATCTGAACCTGGGACTCCCACGCTGCTGATGACACAACATGCTTCCGGTCATGCCACAGGGGAAGGTAAACATGCTGGAGGCGATGCAAAAATATCTGATAGAGATAACGGTTGTCTGCGAGTCGGTCATATAGTTACCGATCCTATAGGATACCGGAACTGTTGGAATCCACATGCCATCTTCCTGTGCGCTGTTGCTTTTGCCAGTGAGAGGATCCTTGCTGCAGACTAGTGCAATGATGTGGTGGATTTAATCCTCTGCGTAGTGAATTTTGGTGACATGGTGAATGCTTTGGGTTTTATACGTTACACTGAGTAGTATATTATTTTGTGTTAAAGTATTACAATGACATATTAGTTTAGTACAGCTTAGCTTTTTCATAACCATGGATTTCGTTAATTACTTGACATAGTTTGTACTCTTCACCAACATAAAACTATATAAATTAAGCAAGATATTCACACTACTCACTATAAAGTGCTTAACATTTACTTAAGTTGAAGTCATTTATTTTTTTTATTGCTAATGTTGGTGCCAGATGGGCTGGTTTGAGTATTTCTGTAACTGCTGATCTCCTGGGATTTTCACACACAACAGTCTCTAAAATTTACTCCGAATGGTGCCAAAAACATCCAGTGAGCAGCAGTTCTGTGTATGGAAACGCCTTGTTGATGAAAGAGGTCAACAGAGAATTTTCAAACTGGTTTGAACTTATAAAGTCTACGGCAACTTAGATAACCGCTCTGTGTCAATTGTAGTGAGAAGAAAAGCATCTCAGAATACTATTCTGAGATACGGGTTGATGCTGTATTGGCAGCACGAGGGGGACCTACACAATATTAGGCATGTGGTTTTAATGTTGTGACTGATATAAAGGCCATATCTGTGTGTGTGTGAGATATATACACACACATATATTAATGACAGTTAAGTATGAGACAGTAATGATACAAACAGTTAAATGTGAATACACATGCGCATTAAAACATCCACTGTCACTAAAATCCACAACAGAGTATTTAATCCATAATGTCATCGCTCTACAGTCTGCAGCACGGGGTATTTGTTGCCAGTTGCCTTTTTCACCTTAATGTGGATGCATCACAAGAAGAACAGATTAGAGAGCATTTGTAAAAAATAATGATCATAAAGTCACTTAAATAGTTTCTTCAGAAAATGTAATTGAAATCTCGAAAGAGCTTGTCAGACAGCAAGATCTGGTAAATCAAGTGATTTCAGTGCAAAATTGCAATTCATGCAGTCTGTATAAACATGGTTTGGCAAGTATTAATCTTCAAGTTTTTGTTTTTTTTAATCCCCAAATCTACTAATGTAATGTTAGCTAAGGGCAATGCACAATGTTAACCGAGACTAAATTAATTTCCTGAGTAACTCGTATGGAAAGCACAAGTGATTTTACAGACATGCATGTTTCAAAAACTGTTTGGTTTGGCTATGTTAAAGACAAAGACATTCTTAATGGCCTAATGTTCATTTTTTGTGTATTTAATCATCTAATTTAATTTTTCTCCCTCTCTTTCTCTCATTACAGGAGCAAAATAGAAATAAACAGTAGGTTTACAGAGAGTTCCCTGATAGAACGTCAACACTAATGATGTAGAACCTTAATTATTGCATAACCTCAGAGGAAAAACAGGGTTCTGACACAATTTCTGCTGAAGACCATGTATGAACACATCACAACAGTGGACTTTTCTGTGTCAGCTTCTGATGGATCTGCCCTTAAGTTAAAATATTGCACGAAACGGAAAGAAAATCACTCACATTAACTATCTTCAAGCACTTTCAGCCCTTCTAAAAGCTTCTACCAGTACCCTTAACTATCACTGAACATCTGTTTGGTATTTAACCGATTGACCAGTGTAGTTATTTCTGAGGATTTCAGATGTATTTGTAGGATTATTGTTTTGTCTGTTATTTTTGTTTGTTTTTGTAAATCCTTCAAATTTAGGCACTCTATAAATTTGAGCACACTCAGAGTATATGAGAACATATTTCACGGAAAGAAACATATGTACTTAAATCCACGTGAAGCTGTAAAAAAACTTGCATCCTACATGACTGACCCCATGTCAGTATATTCATGTTTGTTATGGTTGACTGACTCCACAGTAGGTCATTCACCTATCTGTATCAGCATTTGTGTACCAAAAAATACTTATAAAGCTTGGTGGAGAATGACACCAGCCAATGCACCTTTGTAAACTTGTATTAGTGCATTTGTCTTATGAGAAACCTGTTCAGGAATGCCATAAGTTCTCTGAAAGGCCATGTTCCTCAGATGAAGCCTGATGTTCAGGAGAACCTCTGTAACGCATCTACTGCTTAGGATTCAACCGAGCAGACGCTCACAACCATAGGTGACTCACTAGATAAAATGAACATTATCCATGTTTAGCAATTCTACGTTTTGAGTTTTTACATTCAGAAGGTGCCGTTTACCCCTTGATTCAACAGAGGTGAAACATTATTCATATTGTCCAAATTTGTATTGCATGATAACTTTCAGTTTTGCCATTTGCAACTGTATACAGAACATTATTCTGAGGCCATGCAAATGAAACAATCTATTTAGGTCTTGATTATGTTGATTGAATGATTAAGTAATGGTGTTGCTATGACCTGATGTTACAGTCCAAAAGGTCTTTGTTGGGGTTCAGTGGTACACCCTTCCATCAGATGATCCTCAAATATCTGTGTGTAAAGCAAAAGTAATTGCAGTGTCTGCTAGTTCCTGTTTGTTCACTGCAAGCTGCCTTCATCACAGACCACGCAAGACTGCTCTTGCTAAAATAAGATCTGGGTTGAACCGGACCCAGATATGGTACTGGCACCGCCTGGGTCGAAATTAGTGGGACGATGGCACTGCTGCAAAAAGAGACGCCTTCTGCCCTTCCTCTGTGTGCTTTGATTAAAGGCCATGTTTGTATGGGTTACTGTAAATCAGTGCTTCTTTATGATACCGATGCTTATTAAGGTATGATGTGATTAATCTGATTTGAAAAATAAATATAGATTTATGGAAATAGATTCTGAAAGTTGTCTTGCTTTTAGCAGTGTTAGTTTTATGCATCCCACGAGATCGCTACCAGATCTAATCTCGACTGTAATTCATATGTATTTACACATTGCATGTAAGAACGGTTCAAAACTTGCTCTGGCATTTAATACATAGACATTAAATAGAAGCTTTGATCAGCCAAATAACAATGGAGACTTTATCAGCGTGCCCTTGATGGACTTCAAAGACATTGTCATTATTCTTACTGTTCATACAAAAACCCTTTTGCTAAACAATGGCCAACAACATCTACACCGTTTTCTTACATAAAACAGGACTTGTATTACACATATACAACTATTATCAGTATTATGTTCATGCAGTTTAGTCAGAGGGGAATTAAAGGAATTTCCCGGGTTCAAGACAAATGAGGCTCAATCGACAGCATTTGTGACAAAATGTTGAGTACCAGAGTTTAAGAAAAAAAAAACATTTGTTTTTTTATGACGTACCCCCTCGTTTCTTAAAAAAGAAGCCGCAAAAATCGAGGTTACAGTGAAGCACTTACAATTTTGTGATGACACCGTTCAAACAATGCAGGACGGTTGCTGTTTTTAATAGAAAGTCCTTTAGATGGCGCTATTGCACAATACATTCTAAGTCTAGGGCACTTATCTATATATCTATAGAGAGAGAGAGAGAGAGAGAGAGAGAGAGAGAGAGAGAGAGAGAGAGAGAGAGAGAGAGATCAGTGGTCTAGGGTATAAATCTTTACATTATTTTTTCTTTTAAAAAACATTTTTATTTAATATTTTATTCACACTATGAAGAGAGGGAACATTGAGAAGATATGACATAGATTTAATATTTATTTGTATGTGTATGTGTGTATATATATATTATATATATATATATATATATATATATATATATATATATATTCATACATTTTTATAATTAAAGCCACATTGTGTTATGTGAAAAAGTTCTATTAAATGTGAGTAATCTTTAAATAATCTAAATTAAGACCAAATTTGATGTAGGCCTATTTAAGTTATTTAATTCATAATATGTACATTTAGTTAAAGATTTCTCAGTTCAGTTTGTTGGAGATTTGTCACTAGAAATATGTAAAACTAAATAAGACATATATTTAAATTAATGATAAATTTAACCACTTTTCAATTATACAATCAAGAGGAGGAAAAATGTAAAGGTAATAGGACATAGATTTAATATTTTATTTCTATCTGTTTGTATTTTGTTTTTCTAAAACATAACCATATTTGCTATTATTTTATCCTGATAATATCTTCACTTTAAATACATGCAAGGCTGATCAACGTCGTTTTTCCTCTTAGATATGCCTTGCATGCCTGTATGTTACAAAAGAGTACACCAGTAGAAAGAAAATTACATTAACAAGTACTTCTGTTCAATTAACTGCGAAAGAGTCATAATCATAGTGACAAGGTGGTGAATTAAGAAGGGATTGGGAGAGAGAGGGAGAGAGAGAGAGAGAGAAGCTACAAGAACAAGGTGACAAGGTCTTCTTGTTATGTCAGCTGGGAGGAAAAGACAGCTCTCGCCCAGAAACTCCATCTTTAATCAGGCAATTACAGCAAGAACATGGCACTTGTTGTCCAATCTGCACCTTTATTAAGTCAATTAATGGTGGCTTGCCAAGTGTTTCCCTCTGTGTGACAGCGGATATTCCTCTTTTTTATGGTGCTGTACAAAAAGCTGTAATTTCTAGGAAGGGGGCTTTGAAAAAAGATTTGACCATGTTCTGAACATATGTATCAGTACACCCATCTGGCTCAAATTGCTTAAACATTTTCTTTTGCCTTTTTATGTTGCATTTGAGCAACCAGTCTATGCTAATAATAACCTATTAATAACCTTTGCATCGCTCCCTCTAATTGCCGGTTTGGCCCACATGAATGAAAATAACAGTTTTTATTTCAACCTGGAAAACAAAGTTGGATTTGAAAAATTTAGTAAAAGAAAATAATTGTGATATTTAAGATTCTGCACTATTTTTAGGCTACTAATGTACAGTAATGTACATATTTATGATGTTGACTATGATAACTACTTTGTACCAAAGATCACAAAGCAATTTCCTTGCTTAGTTGATGCACACAAGATACTTTAAGAAATTCTGAGATTTTACCTTTTACAAAAATTGATATATATTTTAAAACTTATCATTTTAAAATTGATAATTGATATGGATAATATTTTTATACTAAAATAATTATGTATTAAATTAGAAAAATACAAAGTAAAAGTATCTTCACCTGTGGTCTCAGGCTTTTGGACCCCATTGTGTATAGGAATTTTCATGAGTGCATGTTCTTGATCTTACAGTTTCAAATCATCACCATTGACCTTTCGATGGGTGCTCAACTTTCACATTTTACATAGTAAGCATGTCATCTTAGCCCTCTCCTCACCTGATCTTTTTCACCTGGGAGGAATAGATTTGCACAGGGAGTTCTAATGTTAAATCATGTAGCATTTGGCTATGTGGATCAGGAGCATCAGAATGTAGTTTGTTTCACTAATATAAACAGCGATACAGTGATTGGTTCTGCGACATTCCACACCACCAGTTTACATATTCATGATGAATTTGATTGTATCATCTCATCCTAAAGGGTAAAAGTACTTTAGTATTTTATCATGGTGGACAAACTGAGTACATGATGATATGAATCTTTGTCTTTATCAAAGGAGCTGATTCATTCTGAATAGTGTTCTGTTCTACTACAAATGTTCCTTTCGAAGGCTCTGCGTAGCCAATTAGGAAGAGATGAGAGCCACAGCCAAAGGCCTTTGATTCGGTTCTCTATGAAGTCATATTTAACTGCCAAGAAATAGCTGAGAGCAAGGTTATGTCAAAGCTTTTTAAGGACGGCCGTCTGTTGAAAAATTATTTTTCTTATCTATATAAAAAGACTTGTATTTTGAAAAGCAGATAATACTGTTTAGTGTCTGTGATATATGTACATATATAAACTCAGCAAAAAAAGAAACGTCCTCTCACATTCAACTGCTTTTATTTTCAGCAAATTTAACATGTGTAAACATGTTTCAACAACTAAAACATAAACTAAACAAGTTTCACAGACATGTGACTAACAGAAATGGAATAATGTGTCCCTGAACAAAGGGGGGGTCAAAATCAAAAGTAACAGTCAGTATCTATTGTGGCCACCAGCTGCATTAAGTAATGCAGTGCATCTCCTCCTCATGGACTGCACAAGATTTGCCAGTTCTTGATGTGTGATGTTACTCCACTCTTCCACCAAGGCACTTGCAAGTTCCCAGACATTTCTGGGGGAAATGGCCCTAGCCCTCACCCTCCAATCCAACAGGTCCCAGACGTGCTCAATGGGATTGAGATCAGGGCTCTTCGCTAGCCATGGCTGAACACTGACATTCCTGTCTTGCAGGAAATCATACACAGAACGAGCAGTATGGCTGGTGCATTGTCATGCTGGAGGGTGGTGTCAGGATTAGCCTGCAGGAAGGGTACCACATGAGGGATGAGGATGTCTTCCCCGTAACCCACAGCATTGAGACTGCCTACAATGACAACAAGCTCAGTCTGATGATGCTGTGACACACCACCTGAGACCATGACGGACCCTCCACCTCCAAATTGATCCCGCTCCAGAGTACAGGCCTCAGTGTAACGCTCATTACTTCGATGATAAACACGAGTCCGACCATCACCCCTGGTGAGACAAAACCATGACTTGTCAGTAAAGAGCACGTTTTAACAGTCCCGTCTGGTCCAGTGAAGGTGGGTTTGTGCACATAGGTGACGTTGTTGCTGGTGATGTCTGGTACGGACCTGCCTTACAACAGGCCTACAAGTCCTCAGTCCAGCCTCTCTCAGCCTATTGCAGAGAGTCTGAGCGCTGATGGAGGGATTGTGTGTTCCTTGTGTAACTCGGGCTGTTGTTGTTGCCATCCTGTACCTGACCTGCAGGTGTGATATTCGGATGTACCGTTGTTACACGTGGTCTGCCACTGTGAGGATGATCATCTGTATCGCTGTCGTAGGTGTCTCACAGTACGGTCATTGCAATTTATTGCCCTGGCCACATCTGCAGTCCTCATACCTCCATGCAGCATGCCAAAGGCACGTTCACGCAAATGAGCAGGGACCCTGGGCATCTTTCTTTAGGTGTTTTTCAGAGTCAGTAGAAAGGTCTCTTTATTGTTCTAAGTTTTTATAACTGTTTTTATAACTGTGACCTTAATTGCCTGCCGTCTGTGAGCTGCTAGTGTCTCAATGACTGTTCCACAGGTGCATGTTCATTATTTGTTTATGGTTCATTGAACAAGCATGGACAACATTGTTTACACCCTTTACAATAAAGATTTGTAAAGTTATTTGTATTTTTTACAAAATTATCTTTAAAATACAGTGTCCTCAAAAAGGGACACATTTTATCTGAACTGGTGCTGATGATGTGCAGAGATTTCCCACCAGAAATCACTGCCTCAGTAAACCCCCCTGACGCCATGCTATAGAATATAAATACACTTCTTCTCATCTACATTTTGATAGGCTCCAAGCTTCCCCATGTTTTTAAAAGCATTTAAAGACACATGCATATATATATTATATATATGTTTATATATGTACATAAGTTTACTTATAATTTTATGAACTTTTGTTTAAATTAATATTTAACTTTTTATTATATATTTTTACGGTTCATATTTAACTTTTTTACAATTATTGTTAAAATTTTTATTACATTTTACAAATTACAATTTCTCATATGTGAAGAATTTGAGCTGTATGAGCAGTGCTATACAATTAAATCTATTATATTTTATATAAATATATAAATATGTAAGTTCTTACCTATTTGTGCTAAAGTAATTCTATAATGGGACAAAAACAAATCATAAAAGCCTATTAGACTTGTTTTTAAATGTAATTCAAATGAGTACCTATGCAGTAACCTGTGCAAAATGCATCATCAATCTTCTCTCATCATTTAAAGAAGAAACCATCTTCTAACCCAAAAAAGGGATGGAGGGGCTTCTCTGCACTCATCTCTCCTCTGACTTCCCCACTAAGACCTAATGGAGATTAAAGGCCATTAAAGTCTCTTTGCTCCAAGTACAGTTTTTGTTGATTACATCGAGCTGGTTTTAGCCAATGATCCGATTACAACTGTTGTCACCCCTCCCCTGGCCCTCTTCCTTCTGTCCCCTGCTAAAGTTCCTGGTTATGCCATTGTACCATATGCTGACGTGCATATCCTAAAGCTTCAACCTGGACCAGTGGAAGGCCAAATGGGCTGTATTTTAGCTCTGCCAAGCTGAATTACAACAGTCTGGGGTGATGGAATCCAGTAAACAGGCAGTCTTGACAGCTAGAGGACGTGAGAATGAACTGTGATGTTCGACAGGACTGTTGGATCGAAAGGATGCCCGAGGGGGCATTTTGAAATCACTGCAGTTATTAAGAATGACAAAGCTTCTTATTAATCTGCTTGGATCCATCTTACAAAGGGTCAGTGTGTATCTCTGCCTTTCAGATTATTTCTCAGTTTGAAGGATGCATAAGAAAAATAAAATTTTAAGAGCCATGAAATACATATGCAGCCATGGTACATATCCCCATAACTACAACTTTAAAGAAATGGTTCATCTAAAAACCTCAACCTTAATTTTGTACAAAACCTGTATGATTTTCTTTCCTTTGTGGAGCACAATACATGTTTTGTAGAATGTCCAAACAGCTTTCACACATATTGATAGTAAATAGGAACTGTAGCTGTCAAGCTCCAGAATGAATAAAAAAATACAATAAAAGAAAGGCATAAGACTTAGGCACGATATTACAAGTCTTCAAAAAACATGCCATATCTATGTGTGGGGAACATACTAACATTTTGGATGTTATTCACTGTAAACCTTCTCTTTGGCTCTAGCTCTCATTCACACTTACAAGCATTCAGATTTTGTGCACCACGCACAACAACATACCACACACACACACGCGCGCGCACACGCACGCACGCACGCACGCACGCACGCACACACGCACACACGCACACACACACACACACACACGTAGTGTTTCCATGTTTTATGGGGACTTTCCATAGACATAATGGTTTTAATACTGTACAAACTTTATATTCTATCCCCTAAACCTAACTCTACCCCTAAACCTAAACCTCACAGAAAACTTTCTGCATTTTTACATTTTCAAAAAACAAAATTTAGTATGACTTATAAGCTGTTTTCCTCATGGGGACCGACAAAATGTCCCCACAAGGTCAAAAATTTCGGGTTTTACTATCCTTATGGGGACATTTGGTCCCCACAAAGTGATAAATACACGCTCACACACACACACACACTACTGGTGAACTATCCCTTTTACTTTAAGTAAATTAGTTCACATTGGTAAAATAAATGACACACATTCAAAAAGTCTGCTAATAACAAGCAGCATAAAGACATGTATCCTTTAGAAGTTCCAATCCAAAGAACTGATTACAATAATATACCCCAAACAAACACACCCTATAAAGGTACTGTACTCTGTTAGAGTTACCATATACTAATAGTCTGCAATGTGTGCATGTTTCCTATCCAATCATCAGGTATAGAATTACAGACTGCTCTCCTTCTGTCTGGACCCAAAGGCTGAATCTCATTCTTGCAGCCTCTTTAGTGCTCATGTAAGCTTTTCGGAAGGAAACCGTGACAGAACTGGGTCTTATTCCATAGAGTGGATGGTGCTGGTGATTACCACACTCCCTCTGTCTCCCTTTACTGTGTTCTTTCAGTTATTTATTCTCTAATCTGTCACATAACACACTCTTTATGATTGACAGATTCAGGACAAACAAACAAAGTGCCAAATAAACCCCAAAGATAAAAAAAATAAAAGAAAGGAAGAAAAAAATAAAGTTCAGAAAGTTGTCAGAATTTTACTTGAGTACAGCAGATTTGCTGCTTGTAACATATCTTGGGACTGGATGCAGAGATGAAGAGAATTTACTACAGAGGGTCACTTCCACAACTCCTTTTTTTTTACTCTATCACAGTGTAATATTGTCATTTAGGAGAAAATATTACTTGTCAATAAATCTTGTCAAGTTTAAAAATAAAAGTTAGAGTGACCTAGCACCAGTGATGGTTCTAGAGGGGGGATCTAGAGCCCCCCCACCCCACACTCACAGACAAAGGTCGAACAATATAACACTCACATTACCTCTCCAGGTCGGACAACACTCCACTTGCACCCCATAAGTATTAAATAATTAAATAATAATTGTATTTAGAAGCTCTGTGAGGAAGCTGAAGGCGACTGTGGCAAGGAACACAAAACTCCATGTTGATTAATGGAAAAAAATTACCTTGGGTGAAACCAGACTCACTGTGGGGGCCAGTTCCCCTCTGGCTAAACAACATGAATATAATGCCAGTATTAGTTACTTAGTGCAAGTCATGGTTTAAAATGTGTAAATTAAGTAAATGTTAATGTCCTGTGTTTAATAAAAAGGAAGATTTTAAGATTAATGACTAATGTCTTTGAAGTCCATCCTGGATTAACTGCAGAAGTTCACATTGATGCATTGTCCTTGTTAGTTGGCTGATGAAGGCATTTGTTGGTAATTAAATGATAGTCTATGTATTCCATTTCAAGAGTGTAGTCCATCAATAGACAAAGGTGATGCAGGCAGAGATTAAGGAGGTGCATCGCAGTTCAACCAGCAGGTCATTTCAGTGAGGTCCATCCTAAGCCCAAGGTTCAAGCAGTGGCATATGACTTATCCAATGTCTTATAGTTGGAGTTTGCATCAATTCAGCCTCTGAAGTTAAAAGACAGAAGTGATGTCTGGCTAGCACAGGCTGTAGATTGTCGTTGTCACTCCAACTAGCAGTGGAGTCCAACACCAAGCAGGAACGGAGCTGGATCTGGCCAGCTTTGGTAACCTTGGGAATGAGTGAGGTTGAGATATATGTTGAGATATGGAAATAAATAGAATAATATTAGCGTAGATACCATTACATTTTATGCAGATTTATAGATCATGATAGTTGTTTCTGGTTCTGGGACACCTAAATATAGCAGCCAAATTGTGAGGATACATTAGGTGTATGCCTGGCTAAATAGAGGAGTCTTTAGTCTAGACTTAAACTGACTGAGTGTGTATGCATCCCGAGCAGTGTTAGGGAGACTATTCCATAGTTTAGGAGCAAAATATGAAAAGGATCTACCTCCTTTTGTGGATTTTGATATTCTTGGAGTTATTAACAAGCCAGAATTTTGTGATCATAATGAATGTAACAGAATATAGCATGTCAGAAGGTCTCTGTAGAAAGCACTGTGGAGCTAGACTATTCAAAGCTTTGTATGTAGTTAACAGAATTTTTAAATCAATACGAAATTTAACAGGTAGCCAACGTAACGATGATAAAATTGGGCTAATATGATCATATTTCTTGGTTGTAGTCAGCAACCTGGCAGCTGCATTTGAAACCAAATTAAGTTTATTTTATTGAACTATTGTGTCAAGTAGATGTGTTGTGGGCAGAAAGATATTGTGCAAAGACATATAGGTGTAGGAAAAAAAGGGGGTTGCTCCATCCCTGAATATTTATGCTTGTCTACCAAGCAACCTTTAGTGTTACATAACCATCTTTCCCAAATTCTGGAGGATGAGCGAATCTCAGGAAGATCTTTGTCCATTTCTAGCACTTGAAGAAGCATTTACTATTCTCATGTGAGTGCTCAAGTAAGATCGCAGAAGGGTGTGGTAGTTGCTAGTGTTTTAAATTGTATTGAATGAACTCTGTGGCACAGAGGCACTCAGAACTGCAATTACATCACAGTGGAGGGCAGCCTGCGGAGCATCCATAAATATTCATGCCAGAGCTGGAGGCAGAATGGACACCTTTGATTCGCTGTGATCTTAGCCCCCCGATGCATGACGGGTGGCTGCAGACAAAGACTGCATATAATGGGTTTCTGCTTCATGACGGGACCCAGTGTTTATCTTACGATCGGGAAGGATCAAAGAGCTGCACACACACATGCTACAAGCAGGCAAAAAGTGATGCAAGTGATGGAGATGAGGAGGAGGGGATGGTACAAAGAGAGAGATTTTACTGCCAGGTAATGAGCAAAGAAGATGCTACCAGTTTAGCTATAGTATGTCTTTAATGGCAAATTGCCTGCTAAAACCATCTTAAACCAGCCTAAGACCTGGCCTTAGAGGGTTTACGCTAGTCCTCAATTTGTCTGCCAGCCTGACTGGCTTGAAGTGATCAAAACGCCTCTTAAACCAGCCAACACACCAGCCAGGCTGGGAGACCTACTATGACAAGGAAACCAGATTAGCTGCTTCAATCTTGTGCGACTCACGTCCACGTGTGTATGTTGTATTTTGGCTTTCCTATAGCAACACATAATTTAAATGAATTCAATCTGACTGAATACTGTTCACAAGACTCAAAACTACCATTTAAGAGCATAAACGTTTTGCGCATCAGGGCGCTGATAAACAATGTCCACATTTGTGGAAAATGGGACCTTTTTTTTCAAATGTTGAAAAAAACCATCTGTATAGTTTTCAACTATAACACATCTGTGGGTCATTTTGCTTCATTTTAATATAAATTTTGTTATATTTTATTTTGTTATCACTGTAAATTAAGGTTCTATTCATTAACATTAGTAAAAGCATTCCTAAATATTTACTATGCATTTTCACATTGAGAATACATTTATTCATCAAACAGTTTTGCGTTCAGAGGTTTTATATGGAGTTAGATGTCAAACTTTTTCTAATTTACTGCCTGTAACAGTTAAAGCATGGGCAAGGAAGAGGCGGGAACCAGCTGAACAGACAACATTAACTTATATTAACTAATGATATAAATGAACTTAAAACAAACATAAACAAACACAGACACACATGCAACACGGCCACGTGCATCTCTCTCTCTTAAACCGGCGTATCCGGCTGCCCCTTATCTCGCTATCCCGCTGATCAGCTGATTCAGCTGATTCAGCGCCAGCCATGCGCCATCACGGCCTGGCCATGCCCTCCTCCTCGTCACACTCCTCCCGATTCAGGCCACACCAACAGTCTGACTAACTCCACCTGTTCTGTCAGCAGGCGGTCCACCCTGCCTTCTGCGAACCTGGGGGGAGAAATGAGGGGAGGTGTGGGGAGGGAAAGGGCGAGCAGAGACACAGAGAGAAGAACTTGCTCGCTGGATGCGTTGTCACCCCGTCCCCAACTGCTCCTCTGCCCTCTGGCAGACACCAGCAGCTGATTCAGCGCTGGCACGGCACGGCCCGGCAATGCCCTCCTCTTCATTACACTGCCTTTGAATGATTCAATATTTGAACTATTCAACTTGGTAAATTAATGTTCTTATAATCTTGCTCTGATTATTAGATCTTCGGTGTGATTTAACAGCACAAAATGGAATCCTACACTTCACATCAAACACTTTGTCTCATATGTGAGGTTTGTTTACTTTCTAACTCAGAACTGACAAATCAGAATATTATTATCAGTGTCGTTTTATTTCCATGGTGCTCAAGATTTGCATTTTAAAAGAATATTGGCAGATATGTGCCAGTTTATTCCTCCCTTTGCAGTTGTGTAGTAAGTGCTGCATCTTGATCAGCAGAGGTCCTCGTTGCTTTGAAGGCTGTTATTGAGAACTGAGTGTCTGCTCTCAAATGGCACTCTAGGCCTGGGATCCAAAACAGCTGTGATATGCTGTGATATAGTACACTCCACCACAAGTGGTGTATCTTAGATTTAAAGGCAACATCACTGGCTAAAAGAACTGTTCTCAATTGGTGGGTCACAGCTCTGTTCTGATACGGCATGAACAGAAGACAAAATCAATACTAAATGCACATAATAAAATTAACCATACAGTATAACAGGTAGGATGGCAAAATAATGAACTATTAAAATGCTGAAAAATGTTTACATTAAAGGTTTTGTGTCCAATCAAACTCTAGAAGCTAGTCAAATTAGTCAGATGCCAGTGTAAACAGACCTGCTCGACCCGCTCCGATTGGGATTCGAACCGGCATCAGCTGGCCTGGGAGGCAGACGCACCAACGAGTAGGCTAAATGCTACAGCCTTTAACGTCAGTTGATAGTGAGCCTCTTGAGGCCAGGGGAATGAGGTTTATACATACAGCACTGCTATTACATACCCATCCGGGTCATGGCACCACTGTAACCGGTCCTGCTCGACCAGTCCATCGCGCTAACAAGGAGGCAAGTTGCGTATGTTGTATATGTTGTGTTGGGTGGTGGTCCCTCAGCATCAAATGCAGGAGTGCTGGTGTCTGCACCAGGCTTTTAAACAAACTGAACCAGCTTCATTAAAGATCACGGTAGTCAACTTAACCTCCAGTGTGCTGTCTGTCTGCACTGGTCTCAGTGTAGCCAAGTGGAGAAGCACAGACAATATTAAATACAGGTGCACATTGCAAAGAGGAAAAACATGGTTTGTGCCAACCACAATGTGTTTTATGCAGTGAATTACTGGCTTTGTAACCATAGTGATTACAACATTTTACAACTAATGACATTGAAGGGAAACAATCTGATATCATTTTATTCCAATTTGATTTAATTCATTTTAACATTAATCCTCTTCAGAACTCATTACAAGAAAGAAAAGTAGACATGAATATCTTCACACTGTCATTTCATCCTGACAGTGAAATCACAACACAGCATTGATCAAATTGCATTGTCTGTTTGAGCAGCTGAAGGACCACAGCAGAACCACACAGTGTGGCATTTCTTAGCATGTATGTGCATTTATTATTTTTCTTGTCCTAATTACTGTGAAATGAACAAGACTCCATCTGGCTTAAATAACAGTTAATAGCAAATATTTAATCGAATCAAAATATGCAGCGTGAGAGAGGGACATGTTTTAACAGACTGCTCATTTTATGTTTTCACACAAGACGTGATGTAAATCAGGTCCACATCTGTTTTGGGCTCGTTAATAAGGGTAACTATATCAGCAAAGGAACCACTGAAATGCAGCATAGACAAAATTACAAAATACAACAATATAAACATAATACGATTTTTTCCAAAAGCAAAGACTGGAACAGCATTAACTTTAAATTAGCAATTAGCAAAAAAAAAAAGTGTAACACTTTAAAAACATTTGTTAACATGAACTAACAATGAAAAATAGTTTTACAGCATAAATTAATCATGGATAATGTTATTTTCAGCATATACTAACACATCACATGTCAAAAGTTGTATATGTCAACATTATGCACTTATGAGGATCTCTGAGGGTTAAACAAAATGTAAATCATTGAAGGGACAGTTCACCCAAAAATGAAAATTCTCTCATCATTGACTCAACCTCATGCCATCCCTGATGTATATGACTCTCTTTCTTTAGCAAAACACAAACAAAGATTTTTAGAAGAATATCTCAGCTCTGTAGGTCCATACAATGCAATGGTGACAAGAACGCAGAAGGTCCAAAAAGGACATAAAGGCAGTGTAAAAGTAATCCATATGCTCCAGTGGTTTAATCCATATCTTCAGATATGAGAGATGTGGGTGAGAAAAAGATAAATGTTTAAGTCCTTTATTTACTATAAATCTCCACCCATGACCAGCCCCAACTAGTAGATGGCTGAAAGTGTAAATTTACAGTAAAAAGGGACTTAAATACTGATCTGTTTTTCACCCACACCTATCATATCTCTTATAAAGACATGGATTTAACCACTGGAGTCATATGGATTACATTTACGCTGCCTTTATGTCCTTTTTAGACATCAGGAGTTCTGGTCACCATTCACTTGCATTGTGTGTACCTGTAGAGCTGAAATATTTGTCTAAAAATATTTGTTGGTGTTCAGCAGAAGAAAAAAAGTCACACATCTGGGATTGTATGAGGGTGAGTCAATAATGAGAGAATTTCATTTTTGGGTGAACTATCCCTTTAAATGGAGAGAAAATTAAGACTTTCTTCCAAGAACACCACCCTGGCAATTTGTGAGAATCACTAAATCTATGATCAAAGTTAAGACAAAGCTCAACCCTCATAATTATATAAATACACTCTGCCTCCTCTGGTAGTACTATGCACTGAGTACTGATTTATAAGCACTGTTTACAGAGACTGTATCGATCCTGCAGCAGGAGGATTCTCCTCAGCTATGGTTTCACAGCTTCTTGTGTGCTGGTGTGACTGGAACATAGACCATGCTCTGTATGGACTGAGATTCTGCCTGGTCCATTGATCACACCTTTATTCAGTTCATGTAAAGCATTAAAACCTCCCATCTAAATTACCAGTTCATTCTCTTTATAAAAAGTGCTTGAATTAGAAGGCAAACCCTCAAGGGTCCTGCTTTCAATAAATTAATAAAAAGACCCTTGTCTCTTAAACATAGGAAGAGCGTTATACAGTTTCGCTGTATAGGCATATATTAAAATCTGTATGATATTTTCTTAAGCAAGAATGACAAATACATTTTAGTTGTTTAACAAAAATGTGAGCTGATTTAAAGCTGAAGTCTGTAATTTTCTTGTATAAGTATATATTTTATACTTATTGTATAAGTAAGACATTAATTGCTCTATTTCTTTATGCATCCCAAATAGACAAGCATATCAAAATTGGCTCAATCGATGGCGTGAGTTTGGGGTGGGACTATCTGTTTGCTGACCAATGACGGGATTGGGGAAGTGTTCGGGGGAAACCTGTTTGAAAACAATTTTTGTGTTTGCAATTCATTAGTTGACACTAGCATCACAGAAATTTGGTTTTATTGTAAAAAGAAAATTAAAAAGCCTATTTTATAGCTATTGAGCATGTTGCATTATTTCATATTTAAAATGAGCATAAATGGCAGCAGTTGCATTAAACAATCAATCAAAATAAATAATCACTGACAAAGTACCCTACTCCTTAACACACACACACACACACACACACACACACGTTGTAAATGATGGGAAATTAACTTAGTGGCATTGTCTCTCCCTTCACTGCTCAGTTGACATGTATGGACATTTTCAGAGTACACTGTATCTGTCTCCCAATCACCCTGTTGGGGTTTATTGTGTGATAACAACTGGCTGACTGTACATTATTGCCTACATGTCAATACAAAGTCCCCACCATGGTATATCTGTAATTATAGTAACTGAATAAAAACAGATACTGTATGTAATGCACTAGAAACACTACTCAAACGTGTTTGTGTATCATCTGGGACCTCCCTAACAGTCAGTAATGGGCACTAGTATATGTTTTGATGTCATGTCTCCTATTTAGAGATTCTTGTATAGTTCTCTTGTTGTTTCCATTCTTGGGTGTTACCCATGATTGCCAGGTGTGTCTAGTTTTACCTTGTTACCTCTTGTGTATTTAATGCTCTTGTATTCTCGTGTCATTGTTGATTCTTGTCCTTTCTAGGCTGTAGTGGTTGTGCTCTTTTTTCTTGAATTCTTGTATTTGTTTTGAGTTTCATTATAGCTGCACTTAGATCCATTCTCTTGTCTATCTGCACACGCTACAGTGCGTTTCTTTTATAGATAGAGAAAGCTTGTCGTGACACTCTTGTTCATTTGCCAATGAGGTCAGCAATTGTTCATCTGTGCCGCATCACTCATATAATATAGTAACATCTTTCTAAACCATTTATTGTTTCTTAACCTTCCAAGATTCTACTCCACAGTGAGACACAATTAGTAAAGCCAGAGTGTGTGTTTGAGAGAAGGCAAGAATGACAGACCAGACTCTATATTTGTCTAAGCATGCTGGAGGTGTTGCCTGAGATTTTATGTGGTAATTATACAGTGTAGCTCTCTGACCCTCGAGCAGAAGTCAGGCGAATTTACCAGATTAATCATCTTCATGGAACTGCCATCACACACACACACACACACACACACACACACACACACACACACACACACACACACACACACACACACACACACACACATACACACACACACACACACACACACACACACACAGCTTGCTATATAATATCACACTCTCAGAAATGGGCTGGACAGTAAACACGACGTGTAAAAGGAGGTCACCATCTACCTAAAGGCTGATTACAGCCCAGAGATGCTGAAGTATCAAAAATGTGTCATTAATATATTGCCAATGAGAATTAGCAACAAAAAGCATGCATATGTATTGGGAAAAATATTGGGCATTGCACAGAATCTTCTGTAATTATTGTACCATGCCTGTGGATCCATGGGTTGTCCAATCATAGGCCTTTAGGGATCCTATAAAATGGAACTGTAGGGCACTGCTTGTGTGTCAGAGCACCGTTTGTGCATCACTGCCTGAGGACCACCCAATCTGGATTTGAACCATTTAGCTTCGGAGGTATGTTTGTTAATTAGCTAACACTAATATGCTTGGTTTGAGGTAACTGGTTTGTTTATTTGGTCGATTCGTTTCAGCATAGACAGTTTATCGCTGTGGTCGGCTGGCGGCTGCCATTCCTTCAACATTTTCCGTCCGCTATGGAGTGTTTTACTGGCATGTTGATGTCTTTTTGTTATTTGCGTGGTTGTGTGACTGGATCTACAGTTGGAGCTACAACATAAAGGTATCTGTAACTATCGCTATTTAGGCATATTTTTAAATAGTTATGTTGTAAACAATCCTTTGTTTAATTTGTAGGAGGAATAATTTGTGTTCTAGGAAACATCTTGTTGATTAAGCCTGCTGGGCAACATTCTCCAATGCTGCCGCTTTGTTTGTAGAACGTCTTTAGTTGTTGTTTTTGTCTTATTTGTTTAGTTTTATGATGTTTAGCCTTGAGCTATTTTGAGTTTATTTTAGTTTCATCTAACCTCTTCTCTGGCTCTGTGCAATTTGTGTGAATAATCACCTCCATTCAAGTGCTATAGTTTGTGGGCCTGTGAGGTTATTTGTTCTGTTATTTATTTTGTTGTTGATTTATTGTTTTGAACTGTTCATAGAGTGGTTGAACATATAAACAGGTGTTTCACGTCTCCATTTTCCCTGCCTAACAACTGTGACCACTCTCTTGTACTGTTGTAGTGTTTGTTTTTATGGTTTAACTTTAATTCATTATTTGTGGTTAACTTTTGTTTCTGTTTACAGGAGCCAAGACCCAGGGCAGGCAGCTAGCCTCATTGTGTGGTGGTGTTACTTCTGTCACTGAGTGAGGTGTATTCATGCTTGACCTCATATGTGTGCTGATGTGTGCATGGTGAGATTCGTGCACTAGGTGGTAAGATTTCATGATAGGAGCCTTGTGCTCATCAGCTAGCCTACCTGCTATTGGTAAGCCTCTGCCTCTTGTTTTGTAGTGTTTGTTTGTGTTCGTGTGCGCATTCATCTGTCCGGGTCATACAGTCTTTTAAATGTTTTAAAGTTACTGCTTGTAATAGTAAATAAAGTTTTTGTATCGACATCATTGGTCCTTTTTTCAAAACAAGTGAACCTGTGTGCCCTGTGTTTATGGGTGATTTAAATAAATATTAATATTTCACTGTTTAACAGGGTGGCGTAGTCAGCTACATTTACATCCTTAGTTTTGCCCTGCATCCCGCTTAACCCAACGCCACACATATACCATGTGCAAATCTTGTAGCACGAGGGGATTTAAGCAAGTAGGACATGCTCATACTTTGATCTTCCTCCTTATTATGTCCTGGAACATCAAACAACATTGAACAACCCTAGCCCTAACACTAGCTAGAGGAGAGTCTGGTTTCTCCCAAGTTCTTTTCTTTTCCACTAACTAATACCTCTGGAGTTTTTGCCCCTTGCCATAGCTGCCTTTGGCCAGCTCACTGGGGGCTTAAAGACAAACCATTATGCCATAATTCTCAGTTTTTTGTTGAGGCTACTGGGGACTTTATGACATTTATCAGATTTCAAACATTACAAAATGATTTTCTATACAGCTGCTTTGAAAAAATTAGCATTGTGAAAAGCACTATACAAATAAACATGAAATGACTACCTCTTTCCCTAACACTTAACCCTATCCTAGAACCGACCCCTAAATCAAAAGAAAATTATAGATTGACAAGAATATTGTTCAAACCCTAATCTAACCATATTCTGGCATAGCCAGGCTTTTGAAAATCACACTTAGCAGTTATTGTTTGGCCAAGATCTGCTCAATTCTCAGGAAAAGATTGACTGATTGGCATGTAAAACAACAAACCAGTTTGTTTATATTAAACCTGTCATGTAGGGGCTGTTTTGACTGAAAGAGTACTGGACTAGCATAGAAAAATCTCATTCAAACAATTGCAGAGCAATGTCGGTCGGTGACAGGCTGTACAGTATTCAATGAAAACATTTGTAGAAATGTGTGGACCATGATCAGAATTTCTGCATGTTAGTTCTTCCTCAAGTAAACAAGGCTTCTAAGTAATTTTCTCCCTTTGCTTCATTGCCCGCAAGTCTGTGAATATGTTTTTGTGCAAAGTTGCAGGTTAGCTTATGCAGTGACGTGCGGTGATGTCTTAAAGAGGCTAGGCACTGAGTTATGAAAGCCAGATTACCTGATTTATTGTTTAAGCTAATAATACGTAATAACAGTGAACGTTACGCACAAGCGCGGCATATCAAGAAATGTATATGTATTTTATATATGTTTTATATATACGATTTTGTTCATATATCTTCATTAGATATTATTATACAAAATTCAGTAGTCAAAACACAGAACATATAACAGAACATAAGTTGTTTATTTTTTACAACATTATGTGCTTATTTTTTTTATGTGCAATCTTCATCTTTATAACAGAAGATACAATACAACAATCCTTTACCTTTTCATTGTGGTAGGTTATATACAGCTTCCTTTGCTCGTCAAGTGCAAGGTCGATCCGAGATTTTCCAAAGGTTTTCAGTGTAATTTGACACTGGATGTGAGCTGACGACTTTTCATGCTTGGTTAACGCTGCGGGCAGGTTGTTCAAATCACAATATCCCGCTGAAGTCCAAACAGTCTGACTGTTGCTGATTGTTAGCACAGCCACATAGCCGATCTTTTCTTACATACCAATCAGTTTGAAATGATCGGATAATTTTTGGGCCCTTTTGCTGTACTAGTCCATCTAAGGCTGGCGTAGACCTCCCTCTTGCAATTAACTCATATTTGGAATTAAAATCGAGCTTGGAAGTTGGAAAAATTCTTAATTCGTGATTACGGCCGGTGCTGTCATTTTGATTTTGAATTTGGCGGGGATTAGGCATGTACGCTAGCTGTGGTGTAATGACGTTAGCTACGCAAATGTCCAGGAATATCTCGATTTTAATTGGTCCATGTCTGATACGTAACGGAGATGATTATGGGCATAACATATTTACGTCAAAAGGCACAGCAGATTTGTGCTTTTTGCCGTACATGTTAAAGAATACAGGATCGAAGTGCGCATGCGCAACATGGGTTTTCCGCGTGTCGTCTGCATTGAATGGGCCGTAAAAGCACTGCTTATTCTACCATTTGTTTTTAGTTGATTATGCGTAACTGCTACATTTGTCATCATAACGTCTAAACAATTGGAATAACACACATATTGCATATATAAAAATCACAAGAATAAAAAGTAAAAATACAAATACAAGTTTATTATTTAATAAACATTTTATTTTTGAATTTTGGCAGGGTAGGCAGTGCCTAGTTTGCCTACCCAGACCGCACGTCAATGAGCTTATGTGGGCTTGTATAATAGGTCACTGGTAAGCAAACAGCATGAATGTGCCACGGACTCGGGCCATGCTGTGGGGTCCACACAGAAAGAAACAAACACTGTATTAACAGCCAAAAACACACAAACAAACAGCGTTTTTGTGGTAATGGCTGTGATTAAGAGATAAGGGAAGCAAGAGAGAGATAAAGGCTACCCCCAGCACTGACCTTCAGAAATGGCACAGCTCTTTCGGTCTGCCGCCGTGCACACATGCACAGCATATGGAGTCAGGATAAGAGGCAAGTCAGACCCACACTCACTCTCTGTCTGACTCACACAGAACGTTCAGAAACAAGAAACAAACATCTCAATGTATCTACAGTAGTTGGTCAGAATCTCGATTAAATCAACTTGCTGTTATTGACTTCCAAACTACAAGAAATGCCACAGACTAATTTTAAATCCTTAATTAAAACCAGATTACCAGGGACTAGAAATGGCAAAAAAAAAAATAAAAAAAAATATATATAAATATTTATATATATACATACATATATACACACACAAACACACACACACACACACACACACACACACACACACACACACACACACACACACACACACACACACACACACACACACACACACACAGACACACATGTTTTTTTGCAGAACACAAAATCCAGAGAGAAAATGTTATCTTTAAATGCTGGTACAGGTTAAAGTTATTTAATTCTGATTATCTTTTCATGAAACCAAAGAAAAAATGTTAGTGGTAAAAAGTGAATTTCTTTCTACAACTTTCTTTCTAGTTGTATCTAACTAAGCACTGATTTATTGTTAGATATGATGCTTTAATACAGATTTGATGCTGCCAGATTTTGACTGAGAAGCAGACCAGTTATTAAAATGAAATTATCCACATATATATATATTGTTTTTATTAAAGAAAAATATATGTAATCTTTCTTGTAATAATATTCAGTTACATATTGCATATTACAGCTAAAGAGCCAAAAGAAATGAGGGGGTTCCCTTTTGTTTTGTTGATTATTAAAGTTTTTAAAGAGTTTAAAGTTGATTCAGGGCTTTTTTAGCTCCAGAAGAACACTGCCTGTAAATGCACTCTCTGTAGTATTTTTTGTAAATATATTAGGGCTGTCAAACGATTAATTTTTTTAATCGCAATTAATCGCAGAAGCTTCATAGTTAACTGTGATTAATCGCGGTTTGAACTGCACGTGTAAAATTCTGTTATTTTGCATATCAAGGCAGTTCTAAGCCCATAATGTAGTATATCTTATCAGAGTTTTCATTGGGAATCAAAGAATCACATACATCATCATGATGATGATGATGATGGTGATCTCACGAAGATAGATGACACTGCTGTGGAAGAGCAGTGAGGTCTGTGTGATCCTGTGACGGGTATTTGAGCTGTTCTTGATTACTAGTGAAATTGTGTGCAGGTGCAGGTGATTAGAAGCTTGGGGAGAGTGATAGGGGCAAGGGATAGCCCGGTGGCGGCGTGACAATTGTAGACCATGCTTGTTATGATTTCTATTCCGATCAATCCCCCACACAGAAAAACATGGAATAGGTTATTTTCACTTATTTTGGTGATGCAAGTCACTTATGAGACCATTTGTTTCTCTACAGAGGTCTATCAACACTGCGACTGGTATATCACTCACCCTTATAGAGTAGCCTACTGTCATTTAAACTCTATTCTGCTCAGAATGATAAAAAGTTAAAAACAGTTCCTTTTTTAATCCTAGATGTTACAATTAAATATCTGAGTTAGTTGTTTTCTAAATGTGTTTGCTATATAAATCTACAACATTTTAGAGCAAAGCCTGGAAACACTTTTATACAACTATACAAAAAATTGCTATGTTCGAATAGTATTTACCATACTACTATATTAAAAAAGCAATGAACTGGGAATAATATAGCCATTTTTAACATCTCGATTTGGACTAAATAGTTAAGAATATTTTGGCATAAAATTGGATTACATTGCAAAATAGCCAATAGGATATCCAAGATAACTGGACAAAATATTTTGAATTTAACATGCACACAAGATCATGTAACTGATTTGCATACTACAGTTTGAAGTGTTTATCTTGGCATAATGAACGATTTCACTAACTATTTAAAAAAATACTATGCACAATTCAGGGTAAACTCTGTGTGATATACAATAAACAGTACACTAGTGTTCCATTTCGAGTGTTCCATTGAGATATACATCACATTTTCAATCCCACAGAATCTCCCTCTATGCCTTGATTTGGAATTTCTGAAGCTCCCATTGCTCCTGTGATTATCCTCAAATCAATCTGCTTCCAATGCCTCAAGCAACAAATATAAAATAAAATTAAAAAAACAGCCACAACAATTGATTTGCCCAATCATGTGTGCTTGCCACATCTGCAGGCAGCAAGCTAGATTGTTGCAGCATGCAGCAGATATCTGAGATCCAAAATGGATCAAACCCTTGTCAGCCACAGGACAGCTTACAACTGAATTCGCCCCATGTATGTCAGAAACATATTCCGCCTGCCATTGATTTGTGATACCGGAGATGTGGTGCTAACAAGCCATGTTACAATAATGTAAGATGTGGTGATGGTATGTAATGTATCTAAATTAATATGTAATGTCATGTTGAGTTAGGTTTGATTGAAAGCCCAATAAATGTGGGAAAGCCCAATAAATAAAAATGGATCGATTCATAAGCCAAATTTCAGAGTTCCTGAGAGACACCAATCTCAAGTGAGTTCTATTGATTTTCTTTTACAATTAAGTAGTGAAAAGTAAAAAGTCAGTGGTATTTAAAAATGAGCAGTATAAACACAAACATAGTGGTTGCTAGTATAATTTTAGGTTCACAGACTAACACACAGCTATTCAATGCTAAAATCTCTGCAGGCCTATTATTAAATGTCTGTGTATGAGTAAATAGACATGTGTGCCTGCATTTGTGTGTCTTATACGTGCATTTCTATACTGTGTATTTATCCATATGTTAGCTTTCAAGAGAATCCATAGAAGCACAAATGAATGTAAAACAGGGCCTAAAGGACATTCATGCATGCTTTCTGGAGACTTGACTGTGACTGGTTACTGTTGTAAAACCATGGTTAATTTTCTGAGAAGGGTTAGTGGTTGGTGTAGGTTGTGTGTGGGACTCTAAATAAACACATTGAATTGATGCCCTTATACTGTACGTTAGTATTTAATGAGTGCAAATAATATCTGCCACTATTTGCACCGGGGTGCAAATATCATCGAAGACTTTTTGCACTTAGTGCAAAGAATATGCTTTTTACACTTGCAGTGCAATTAGTTGCTGCCTTATTTACTTGCTAGCTAACAAGCAGATAATGTACAATCAAAACAAACCCCTTTAGGATGGAACAAGACCTCTCCATTTTGCGAAATCTGATTGCATAGTTTTTAGATTCTCTAAAAACTGCTGAAACCAAACAATATGGCTCACATTGTTCTCAAAGGTATGGATGAGGCTATGTCTTAATGAAGCATTCATCTAGTGACTTGAGTACAGTAATAATGCAAAATACACTGCTACAAATATCACTAAAGCATCAGCATTGTTGTGGCAACAATATCACTGCACTAACATTACGGTGGAAACATTAGCATGAAAATAATTGCTCCAAAACGACACACTTCTTTATGAATTAAACTCTTTTAATGCGTTATCCTCACATTCTAATGGGTTCAAGTTGAGTGTGAAAATATGTGGGTGGATTCAATAAAACAGGAACAGAAAACACTGAAGGAAAACGGCATGTGGGAGTTCATGAAATGCTAATAAGAATTAAATGAGGAACACCACTGATCTTGATACTGATGATAGGTGACACTCAGCCTTTATTTTTTTCCCCCCACTTTGTTTGTAAAATGACACACCTGACTACATAAACGGTGTATTTGGTGACTGAATTCTGAGATACAGTTGTGCTTTGTGGGTGCATGCATATCCATTTATCACCATGTGATTGCGCACTTTTCTCTTACCTAGCTAGACAAGGCTGTCCTACACTACACACTGTTTCAGAAGGAGTCAAACGCACTAATTACACAAGAATAGTCATGGTAATGACATTTTGTTATTGCTACAAATGTATTAACACCACAACCAAAAACACACAAATGGTGCTCAAATTCGTTGTGCTTAATATGAATATGTAACTGGGGCAAGGCCAGAAAGGTGCCCATCAATTTTTCAATTTGTGACTTCACAGATGTATGTATTTATTTATGGCAGTTAATGCAAATGTATGCCATCTTGGACCAAGATTGCACAATGCTCTGGGTTTGGAGTGGATTGTGACTACACTCTTTAAATAGCATGCAAATTATGCCCCTCATGCCTGTCTCGGAGATCATCATGGGAAAATCATGTCTAAGTGAATAGCATAAGAGATCTCACTGTGGTGCCTTCATGTTGATGGACCATCAAGACTGAGCAGATGGCTAAACTTCAAGTACATGCTGTCCTGAAGAGATGTATTGACAATATACATCATAGAACATTGCAGTATGTTTAATAGTATGAACAGTATATGTACAGTGTGTAAAGAGTAGTGTCCTATGAGGAACAGAACATACACATTCCAGATTGTAAAGAGCAAAGTATGCATGGATTCCTGTGTAGAGCAAATATTGAGAATTAATAAAGGAGCAGTACTAGAGAAGAGCTGAACTAGTCTTACCCACAAGTCATGTCACGCTCACCTAAATGTTTTCCTCAAAGACTAAGGCCTAGCCTTGCATATGATCATGCCATGCTCGGTTAATTCCTGCCACGACACTGTAGCCTTCATGCTGGATGGATCCCTGTAGAGGCCTTGGCCCCAACGAGTCATTGGAGCACTATGCCGAAAACAGTGAGAGCAAGGAGCATGCCTCATTTGCAAGGTCATAGGGAGGATAGTGGAGTAGTGTAGATACTGGTCTACAACCAGTAGAATCTTAGCATTTATTTACCTGACAATAGATAGAAATGGATGAAGCAGGGTAAAAGCAATTCCATTTCATTCATCATGCAGGACTTTGAGTTACATATACCAAACAATGTCACTCACCTTGAATCTACAGTACATAAAAATAATCAAAAATATAGTAAACCAACATAATTCCTCCAAAGGATGGTCTATCCAGCCTAAAAGTGCCAAGATTTTGAGGAAGGACCCAAATGCAGAAGGCAAGTTAAATGGCTTTATGAAAAAGAACAAAATATTCTAACGAGGGCAAAACCAACAAACTAAAACAAACCAAGACAGGACCAAATGGATAACAAAACATAGCAACTAAAATGGCAGACACATTTACAAAAGTACTAAAACAATCTAGCAAAGATTTGTGGAAAGAAGGCACAATGTATAGGCAACAAGACACGAGGAGCAGGTGAAACTAATAAACATAACAAGGACCAAATGAGGGAGAGTGATGAGGAAATGAGGAGGTGGGGAAGCACATGGCAAGATAAACTCAATGACAAGACAGTCGAGCACTTGGCAATGAAGCCATCATTTACCATGTGCTCAAACAAAAGACAAGACCAGACATGAGAACCTGGCAAGATTACTAGTACCGAACATGAAGTATGGGTGTCCGGATGCTGACTCAGAAACAAGACCGAACCAGACTGAAGAGTCAGGATCCAGACACCATGCCCTAAAAATCAAACAAAGACTATGACTATGACTGACAAAGGTGACAGGATCCTAACAAAAGAGTCTGAACAAACAATATAATTTTTTGCTGAATTGCTAAGGGTTTGCAAACTTCCAGTAGGCCTATGCATTGCATACAAATAAATAAATAAATAGAATATATCTTTTTTTTTTTTAAGGATTATTGGTGTAGTGTCTGAGGACTTTATGCAGTTTTTATTGGTTTTGTTATCACTGTTAGTTATTTATTGTGTGATGCTGTTAAGTACTTGTATTTTACTAATTGAACTTTGTTGTGTCACCATTATTGAGGTTTGTGCATTATATGTCAAAAACTGTAAGTAAAGCTAATACAAAGTAAAAACATCTAAGATGTTTTCTTTTTCAGAATAAAAGATTGTAGATTGAAGTTTACTTCATATAAAAAGTCATATGAAAATATATTTTTTTTGTGTGTTATTGGCTGAACAAGACATTTTGCATTTAGTGAATTTACCATTTCAAATGGGCTAAACAAAGTAGCATTACTGAAGACAAATAGATAAAATCCTAAAGCATTATGTTGCCTTGTTTTTTTTTTTCTTTTCTTTTTTATTCTTCTTAAAGGTACAGTTTTCACAAAAGTGAAAATTCCATCATCATTACTCACCCTAAAGTTGTCCAAACCCATATGATTTTGGAATACAAAGGAAACATGGCAGTATGTTTCAGTCACTGTTCACCTTCATTGTATTTTTTGTCTTTACAATGAAACATAATTTCTGCCTTTCTGTTTTTCCACGGAAAAACAGAAAGTACATTTGGAACAACATGAGGATGCGTAAACGATGACAGTTTTTTTTTGGAGGGGGTGGGGGGGAATAGTTTCTTTTATAATCCCCTTTTTAGAGTGAAGAAGAGAACAAATAAAGTGTAAAAAGTTTGGAGAGTGAAATGTGAGAGAGTAATAGAAAGTGAGATCGGTAGAGTGACGTACAAAGAAGAAAATCCTTTGCATATACGCAAGCACAGAAATGAAACAGTATTGCTGGGGATGCCCAGAAATAGATTGGCTAACATTTCAGTACAGTAGTCTGACCCCTGCATCACTGGTGTAATTCATAAAAGCAGCAGAAGGAGAATATCAGTTTATCTGTTACAGTCGCACATCAATAAGCTAATGGCTGACGCTATGGGAAGTGTGGGTGTAAGGGTGTCTAAAATGCATCTAGATGTGATTCACTATAACATGCACATGCTTTGCTTTAAAACACAAGCACTGCGCATGTGTAAAATTAGTTTGACAATTATATGAAGTATGTATAGGTCAATTTAAGCCTGACATCAAATGAAAAAGCTACATTTAAACCTCCAGCACACTCACACTGAAGCGCTTTTTTGTTCTTCCCTAAGAGCCTAAAAGAAGTTCGAAACAGCTGAGCAATGATATATTGTTTGCAAACATTCAAGCACCTGACATGCCAGGGGCAGACTAGGACTAAAAAGTGACCCTGGTCTTTCTGGCCCAGAGCAGCTCACTACACCCAGCCCTCAACACACCACACCATAAAACACTGGCTCATTGATTTTATTTTCCGCCTGAAGATACAGTTTTTGTGTTTGAAAAATAAAAAACATTATATTGACTGCTAGTGTTTGTAAAAGAGTTTCTTTATTTACTATATGATTTCGTGCTTTGTTTTAAGTAATGGAGTGGACCAAAAATATGGTAAAATAGTACTCTTGCTCATATAATATTGCTGTAGATGTTGACTGTGTGTGTGTGTGTGGGGGTATATTTGCAGTATATTAAATGTGTTAATATACTTCAAATACCATAAGTGTTCATTAGCAGTCATTTAAAAAGCTGACAGAAGCGGGGGCCTGGGTAGCTCAGCAAGTAAAGATGCTGACTACCACACCTGGAGTCACAAGTTGGAATCTAGGGTGTGCTGAATGACTTCCTAAGCAACCAATTGGCCCGGTTGCTGAGGTGGGTAGAGTCACATTGGGTTAACCTCCTCGTGGTCATTATAATGTTGTTCTCGCTCTCGGTGGTGTGTGTGGATGCCGCAGAGAATAGCGTGAGCCTCCACATGCGCTAGGTCTCCGCGATAACATACACAACAAGCCACATGATAAGATGCGCGGATTAACCTGTTGATACGCAATACCCCTGTACGCGATGGTGACGTCACTCTGCTTACATTTAATATATAATTTACAGTCTATAAATTTAATTAATGTTAACAAATTATACATCTTTTCAAAGGTCTAAGCAAGGGTTCAACATTGATATCCGATCTCTGTTTTATTATAGCAATGCTCCAGAAACAGCAATTTAGTTATTTGTGCCAGGAGAACAAATTAAAACATGCATTATCAAAACGGGACTTCATACCTTTATTATGAAAATGCGATCGCCAGATAAATCCAGTTCGCCACACTTGGGTTGATTGTCCATGACAAGCGTAAAGCATTTACATGAGATCTCGCCTACAAGAATTACCCTTCGTCGTCGTTCTTCAACAAACTGTGCAATCTGAGCAGCATTCATGCCGTAAAACTGTATATTTTCTTATATATTAGAGTCTCATAAACAAAATGAGCCTGTCTCCAAAGTCTATTTTTAAAAATGTGGCACAGTTTTATTCATAATAGTCAAGCAGTGCAGTCAGATTTTGTATCGTCTTGAAAGGCGGAGCCTTAATTTTACTCTGTATGCTTCCAGCGATTTTACTGAGAGAAAAAAGCTTGCAGGAACCTCATTTTTTGTTAGATCATCTTCAAATTTAGACTTTAGACTCATGGCTTTGAGAACATTGTATTTCTGGGTTGTATTGGCACTTTTATTATTTTATTTTTTATATTTTAAACAACAACATATATTAATTCTGGAACTTGGGAAATAAAGCCCTTCTTTCAAAAGATATTACAACTGTGTCCATACTCCAAAGGGTCCAGTAAATACAACCATTTAAGTTCAGGTATGTCATTTTCATGGTTTGTGCTCAAAAAGGGGGTGCGTATCAACAGGTTAATTGTCTCAGACGCGGAGGCAACTGAGATTCGTGCTCTGCCACCTGAGTCACTACGCCAACACAAGGACCTAGAGCACATTGTGAATTGGGCATACCAAATTGGGAAGAAAATTGGAGAAAATAAAAATTACATTAAAAAAGCTGATAGAAGCTCTGGTATAATTTTATAGATAAACTCACATGCACTGCTTTGACAGATATGAATAAGAAACAGGCATTCACTGTGAACAGAACAGCTCATTTTATAAGTGCATGATCCTAGATGGATGCTATCTAATACATTTAGAGTTATCGGAAATTAAGTGATCTCCTGCAGTAACGATATATTGTGGCACGAAATATTGTTATCCTGGTTTGGAATGGGCCTCTTTAGAAAGCACTGCTACAAACAACACACATATACTCACTCACAAGTAAATAAAAAAAAGGGCTTAACTAATACATTATTAAATGATTAAAAATATTCAATGTTTTCTGTCACGAGCTAAGCATTATTTAAATCTTACACCAGCATAACAGAAAAAATAAACAGAAACTTTCCCAAACCTCTGCTTATGCAAATATTTCATGCACAGAAAGGTCAAACAAAAGCAATTCATCCTTAATTAGAATCTCTATACAAACATTTGACTTTCTCTGCTGAATAAAACCTTTTTTAACAAGACCACTGGCAAAATGAAGATGTAGCAAAAAATTTAATAAAATCTCAATGTCATCAAAATACAGAAAATGTTTAGCTGAGCAATTATTTTCATTTTATAGGCCAATAACTATCTCTCCTAATATGCAGATGCTGATGTAGCATAACATTTGTTACACATAATTTTTTTAATTCATCCAGTTTTATGGTATATGTTCTTTTCTTTAAAGAGACAAAATGTAAATTCAGTCATTGTTTACTCACTCCTGTGTTGTTACAACACAATATGACTTTCTCTCTTTTTCTTAACACTAGGGAGAAATTGTGAAAAATTGTGTGCTCAGTGATTTCATACAATGGCATGGTGTTTGGTTACCAACCCTTCAAGATTCAAAAGGATGAAAAAGTATAATTCTTAAGTCTAAGAAATTATTCCATGAGACTCATGATTGGAATGAAAACATATGAAAAAGTTTTTTAAGAAACAAACCAAAGTCTAATGTATTATTTAGTGAAACAGTTGACCAGCCATTCTCAACGATCTCTTCTGCACATTCATTAGACTGCACTAGACCAGTAGTTCAAGCAGCCCACTGGCAAAATGGGGTGTTCAAGCAAAAACATATTTAAAAGCAGGCTCGTCACAGCGATAAAGAGTTTGCAGTCGAAGAAAAGATGCATTCTTTAACCTAGTCTAATTTTTATTTTTTTTCTAGCCAGAGTACTCAATCAAACTGAAAGAGATCTCCGAAAGCATAACCAGTTAACGTCTTAACCAACAGCATTTATGAATGATGGAACTGTTAAGGGAACTGGTCTCAGGACAGTTTGAAGAGCAATTTATTTTTATCCTACCTCTGTATACAGCCTACGAAGGCAGTATTTTCCAGTTTTCGGAAACAGCCACAGACAGAGGAGGCTGAAGGCAGCCACACTCCGTTTCCTAAACTGACGGCAAACAACATGCGATAAAAAAAATAGTTTTTGTCCTAACTGGCCGTGATGAGAGATGGTACATTCTGTTGTTCACTTGATTACTATTTTCGGCATTGTGCTTGGTAATTCAACCCACTGTGAACTTGCACCATTCAAAAAACTTTTTCATAACAATATATTGAAGCCAGCATATCATGAGATGGTTACAAACTACTTGATTTCGGCAGAGAATGTCACACCTACCGAATGTTTCGATGAGGTATCAAACTCTTCAAACTGAGGCTCAGAATGGAGAATAGGTGACAGACATTCTTGCATACTCTATATCTGTTTGAATGAAAACTCTGGTTAAAAAAAACAAGGCTGGGCATATAAATGCATCTATTATTGGACTATAAGCTCTTGAGACATTTTTTGTAAGTTCGGTTATCTGGTTTGTGTGCAGCTGTGTTCTGCCACTATGGTTGACCTGTTTTTAGATAAACAAAATGTATTTTTGCTTGAACACCCAATTTTGCCAGTGGGCTGCGTAAACTACTGGTCTCGTGCAGTCTCATGAACGTGCAGAGGAGAGCAAATTTCACAAAAAAATACATTAGAACTGTATGTTTTCACAACAATCATGGCTCCCATGGAATCATTTATTACATTTACATTTACATTTATGCATTTGGCAGACGCTTTTATCCAAAGCGACTTACAGTGCACTTATTACAGGGACAATCCCCCCAGAGCAACCTGGAGTTAAGTGCCTTGCTCAAGGACACAATGGTGGTGGCTGTGGGGATCGAACCGACAACCTTCTGCTTAACAGTTTAGTGCTTTAGACCCCTATGCCACCACCACTCCCATTATTAGACTTCTGAATTATACTTTTGCTTCTTTTTGAAGCTTGAAGTGGTGGTCACCATAAACTGGACCTGCGAGTTTTCAATCGGGCCTTGTTAAAACTCCCGTTCAAAATGCTCACGCAGAGAAATATTCTGGCTGGTGTTCAGCATCTAGATTGGTTCACAGCGGTAGACCTGAAGGACGCGTACTTCCACGTCTCAATTCTGCCACGACACCGACCCTTCTTACGGTTCGCGTTCGACGGCCAGGCGTTTCAGTACAAAGTCCTCCCCTTCGGCCTGTCTCTGTCCCCTTGCGTCTTCACGAAGGTCGCAGAGGCGGCCCTTGCCCCGCTATGAGTAGCCGGCATCCGCATTCTCAACTACCTCGACGACTGGCTCATCCTAGCACACTCTCGAGAGTTATTATGCACACACAGAGACCAGGTGCTCTGGCCCCTTCAGCCGCTTGGGGCTTCAGGTCAACTGGGAAAAGAGCAAGCTCACTCCGGTTCAGAGCATCTCTTTTCTCGGGTTGGAGTTAGACTCAGTCTCAATGATAGCACGTCTCACGAGCGAGCGTGCTCAGTCGGTGCTGGACTGCCTCGCTTCCTTCAAGCCAGGCACAATGGTCCCTCTAAAACTTTTCCAGAGGCTCCTGGGGCATATGGCGTCCTCCACGGTGGTTGCGCCGCTGGGGTTGATGCATATGAGACCACTCCAGCACTGGCTCCAGACTCGAGTCCCGAGACAAGCATGGTACCACGGCACGCATCGGGTAAGGATCACCCCCGCCTGCCTCAAAACACTCCGACCCTGGACAGACCTCTGCTTTTTACAGGCAGGAGTGCCCCTGCAGCAGGTGTCCCGACGCGTTCTGGTCACAACCGACGCCTCCCGGTCCGGGTGGGGTGCCGTGTGCAGCAGGCACGCAGCAGCGGGCCGTTGGAAAGGGGCCCCGCTGCGTTGGCACATCAACTGCCTGGAGTTGCTGACCATCCTTCTTGCCCTCAGGAAGTTCCTCCCGTTAGTTCGGGACAAACACGTCCTCGTGAGATCGGACAGCACCACGGTGGTGGCGTACATAAATCGCCAAGGCGGCCTACGCTCCCGCCACATGTCACAACTCACCCGCCGTCTCCTCCTATGGAGCCAGCAGCGACTCAAGTCGCTGCGTGCCACTCACATCCCCGGCAAGCTCATCGTCGTAGCGGACGCGCTATCACGACAACGCCTGCCCGGCGGGGAGTGGAGGCTTCACCCCCAGTCGGTCCAGCTGATTTGGGAACGGTTTGGCAAGGCCCAGATAGACCTGTTCGCCTCCCAGGAAACCTCCCACTGCCCGCTCTGGTACGCCCTAACAGAGGCTCCCCTCGGGACAGACGCGCTGGCACACAGCTGGCCCTCGGGGCTGCGCAAGTACGCATTTCCCCCAGTGAGCCTTCTTGCACCGGTGCTGTGCAAGGTCAGGGAGGATGAGGAGCGAGTCACGCTAGTGGCCCCCTACTGGCCCACTCGGACTTGGTTCTCGGAACTCAGGCTTCTCGCGACAGCTCCTCCCTGGCGAATTCCCCTGAGAAAGGACCTCCTCTCTCAGGGACGGGGCACGCTCTGGCACCCACGCCCAGACCTCTGGAACCTCCACGTCTGGTCCCTGGATGGGCTGTGGAAGAGCTAGCCGGCTTACCGGCGACCATTGTGAATACAATCAACCAAGCCAGAGCCCCCTCTATTAGGCACCTTTACGCCCTAAAGTGGCGCTTGTTCGCAGATTGGTGTTCTTCCCGAACTGAAGACCCGCAGAGATGCGCGATCAAGTCAGTGCTCCTGTTCCTACAGGAGAGGCTGGACAGGAGGCTGTCCCCGTCCACCCTCAAGGTGTATGTTGCCGCCATTGCCGCCCACCACGATCCTGTAGACGGCAAGTCTTTGGGTAAGCACGACCTGATCCTCAGGTTCCTGAGAGGCGCCCGGAGGTTGAATCCCTCCCGGCCAGGCCTAGTTCCCTCCTGGGATCTCTCGGTAGTCTTGGCAGGACTCCAGAGACCTCCCTTCGAGCCGCTTGAATCAATTGGACTCAGGAATCAGCAGGGCTGTCTCTCTTAAGACAGCCCTGCTGATCACGCTCGCCTCTATCAAGAGGGTCGGGGACCTGCAAGCGTTCTCTGTCAGCGACACTTGCCTGGAGTTCGGTCCGGCGGATACGTCTGTGATCCTAAGACCGCGACCGGGCTATGTGCCCAAGGTTCCTACCACACCATTCCGAGATCAGGTAGTGAACCTGCAAGCGCTGCCCCGGGAGGAGGCAGACCCAGCCCTTTCGTTGCTATGTCCAGTGCGCGCCCTGCGCATTTACCTGGACCGCACACAGAGCACCAGACGCTCTGAGCAGCTCTTTGTCTGCTTTGGGGGATGGCAGAAAGGGAATGCCGTCTCCAAACAGAGGCTCACCCACTGGGTTGTCGACGCCATCACACTGGCTTATCACACCCAGGCCGTGCCCCTACCCTTGCGGGGCCGAGCTCACTCAACAAGGGGTGTTGCGTCCTCGTGGGCACTGGCCAAGGGTACCTCCCTAGCAGACATCTGTAGAGCCGCGGATTGGGCAACACCCAACACCTTCGCGAGGTTTTACAACCTCCGCGTTGAGTCGGTTGCGTCTCGTGTTTTCTCAGGTCCGAGCCCGTAGAACTTGGTAACACGTAGACTGACCGGCCGGGTGGATCGCTTGCGCCCAGCGCCCTTTTCCTGACATCAAGGTTAAGTAGTGCGCCTTTTTTTCCCAGGGCGCCCCACTCCGAGTCGGGACCCTGGTCGATTCCTCCCCAGCCCTCCGGGTCCGCGGTTCAGCGGAGGAACTCGCCGACCCAAGCCACTGCAGGTACCCTGATGGCTACCCTGTACTGGTATAGGTGCTCCACAGGTAAGGCCTCCTGCTCGGACTCCCCCTGTGTGTATTCCACGGTTCTGTCCCCTTACGAGCGAACCCCCGTGTCTCCCTTAGGCAGTTACAGCTGCCCCGGTCGCCGTGCTGTAGCAACTCCCCCCTTACGAGGCTGGATCTACCACCGCACCATACTTTCCACACGAGCCCCAAGACGCCCGTGTGACGTGTCTACCACTTTTCCTCCCCAAGAAAAAGGGCAGGTGTGGTCTCCGCAGGGTCTGGGTAAGACCCCCTTCCCTATATGCGTGTAAGGGCCCCGGCCGTGATTGCTCTATGCGAGAAACATAGAGAGAAAAGAGGCCCAGCCAGGCTGGCCCGTTCCCATGTTGGCAAACATCGCCTTGTTCCCCTCTGCAGGGTAACTAGTAGGATCCCAATGTTCTTATGGGGCATTGGGGAAGGGTACGTGCAGCCAGGTACAGATGATGCGTGGAGAGAGCGACAGAAGGGGAACGTTTGGTTACGTATGTAACCTCCGTTCCCCGAGGGAGGGAACGACACGTTGTGTCTTTCCTCCGCCATGTCGCTGAACCGAGCCACTGTTGGGCCGGACCATTTCCGGCTCCTCAGAAAAATCCTGAATGAACTCCCGTATTTGCGCCGCTTAAATACCCGTATGTCCGGGGGCGGGACATGCAAATACTGGCTGCCAACTCTCATTGGCCTTTTTTCATAGATCAGAGGTGGATATCGGCGCTCAAGAGAGACCCCTAGTGTCGCTTCTCCGACACAACGTGTCGTTCACTCCCTCGGGGAACGGAGGTTACATACGTAACCAAACGTTGTGTGATATCATTGAGAACAATATTTTATCACAATTTCTCCTTTTGTGTTAAGAAAAGAAAGTAAGTCACATTGGGTTATAACGACACAGGTGTGCATAAACAATTACTGAATTTTTGGGTGAACTATCCCTTTATGACTGAGCATTCGATTAACAAATGTTCCTGTTTGAAAAGTACATTTAATATCTACATTTCCAGTTTCTGTAATTCAGTAGATAGATAAACATTTACAGTTCTCCTTAATATGCCATATGTGAAAAAATGTGTACATGCAATCTAAAAGGTAATGCACACAGTATGCACCCAGTAAAATTCTCAAACACCCATATTTTCAAGCTGTCATATACATTGCAATGCTCTCTTCACCCTGAAACGGTGAAATATCTCTTAAAGGACACACTTTAAAGGCTGCTGAAATCCCACTCCAATCTAGCCTTTTAAAACACCATTGTCCATTCTCTTGTACATCAAAACAAAATAATTAAAACCTGCCGGAAGGTGAAACTTAATGAATTAAAAATAAAGGACAAGTAGGTTTCCATAGAAACATCTATAATTATGATAATTGGGTAACCATGAATGTTGAATTTGCCCGAATTGGGAAATAAGCAGATAAAGGCGGTTAAAAAACAACAACAATTCTCTTTGACATTGTCAGTATACACTTTAAGCTATACCCGTTTAGGGAATCTATCTGATAGGCACAAGCTCTTCTGTGTTTCAGAACACAGGACTCTAGAATTATCATAGCCTACTCTAATTTTTCTCTCAAAAATCTTTTTTTTTTTTTTTTTTTACAAAGTTTACAGTTCTGACCTCTCCAAATCACCAGTGCTCCCAATCATGAGTAATACATTATTCAAGACTCACCTTGATTGTCTTAACAACATAATCTAAGCAAAAAAGCCATTTAATGAAAAAGTTTTTTGGTATCAATGTGATGAATAAGTAAATAGCACAACTTGTAGTCTTTGTTTCTTAATTTAAGCAAAATAAGAGTCATAAATTCAGTATAACGCAGAAAGCAATTGAAAATAAGTTTGGCATATTTTTGTCATTACTGAATAGTTTTTAAAATAGCATTTAAGATCTTACCACTGTGGTTGACGGCAAAACAGTGTACAGAAAAGTATGTTAAAGGCTAATAAAAAAATATGGTAATCAAAAGCCTAATCAAGTTTTAATCTGAATTCAAATGAATCTGAATGATTCTTTGACTGAACCAGCAATCATTTCCTATTTCAGTGCACACTTGCTAAGCTTGAGGTTCTTTAAATTCATGAAACAGGGGTTTTGCACTGTCTGTGACTAGTTTAGACAGCTGAGGTCAGGAGGGGTATAGGAGAGAGAGAAAGTAGTCTTAGTTACGTATGTAACCTTGGTTCCCTGATGCAAACGTGATGCTGCGTATGATCGCTGTGGGACACTGTCCAAGTTTCACATGGTCTGAAGTCTTTATACAATCACAGCAATGTATTGGCTGATGGCACTTAAGCGACGCCCCCTAGGGAACTACGTCACGTGCTCCACAAAGGTACTCACTTTCGAGCCATCGAGTCAGATTTTCTGCAAAAGACACAAGCCCATGCAGCTGTTAGAGATTTAGTCTTGATACGCAGAATCTCGTTACCCTAGGGAACCAAAATTACTTATGTAATCAAGACGTTCCCTTTTCTGAGAACTCAAGCTGTGTATGATCTCAGTGGGAATGAATACATTCACTCCATGCAATCAGTTGCTGCCAACTGCCTAGCATATAGCGGCGCACAATCGAGCTCTAGCGTCTGAGAGAACCTGGGAAGCAGCAGTCAATCCCTCATGCAGATTATAAAATCTAACAAATTTATGCAGAGAGGACCACCCTGCCGCCATACAAATGTCCTCCAAGGACACACCTCTAGCCAAAGCCCATGAGGATGCCATGCTCCTTGTAGAATGGGCTTGAATACCTGAAGGCGATGTTAAACCGCACGCTTCATAAGCACACAATATTGCATCAATAAGCCGTTGAGACAATCTTTACTTGGGCACCGAAACATCTCTATTGAGGCCACCAAAGCACAAAAAACAACTGTTAAGAAGTGCCCGAACTGGGCAAAGTATATGTAACCTAACATGCTCCTCCGTCTCCTCCGGAGGAGAGAAAGCCTGAAAATGAAAATGAATGGTCTGCGAGTGAAACAACATAGAAATAACCTCGGGCAAATAGCACAAACAAGATCTTCTGCCACAAAATTCATACATAAAGGATTGACTTACAGGGCATACAAATCACACTCTCTAAAAAGTCTTGAGTCAAAAACTTATCAGTAACTGTTGTCAAGAGCTCGAATGGAGCACCCGAGAGCACCTCTAAAACAACAGATAAATCCCCTTAAGGAATGCGGACGGGACAAAAAGTTCTAAGCCAGCGTACCCCATGCATAAAGTGAGAGATAAGAGAATGGACAGAGGCTCCATTGATATGTGCATGTTCAGGCACTATAGCGGCAACATGGACTACAAGCTTTACCGGTGCAACTCTGGCCCCAGAATGCTCCTGCAAAAATTCCAGCACTATACCAAAAGGGCAGTGAACTGGATTTTCACTTTGTGCTGTACACTAAGAAGCAAAAATACGCCACTTAAATGTATATAGCCTCCTCGTTGATGGAGCTCTAACATTTAGAATAGTATCAACCACAACAGGGGATAACCCACCATTCAATCAAGTGCAACGTTGAGGGGTCATACCCATAACTGCCACAAGTCCTGCCGGGGGTGCAGGAACCTCCAAGGCACCTTTTCCAAGAGAGAGACAAGGGTCGAAAACCATACTTGACATGGCCAATACGATGGCATTAGCAGAAGCCAAACCAGATCCTCCTGAATCCTCTGCAGAACTGCGTGCAGCAGACTGATCGGTGCCAGTGCATCGATGCCCAGTGGTGCCGGGGGCAAGAGAGAAAACCAGAGGGGACAGTGCGACTTCTCACTTCTGCTCTGCTGAACCTCCTCCAGATTTGTTCCATAATCTGAGGATGTAAAGTCCACTCTCCAGGCATGAGACCCGGTCTGGACAGGAGATCCGCCACCAAGTTAAACCGGCCCAGAACATGTACATCTCGCAGAAACAGTACATTGTCCCATGCCCACAGAAGAATGCAATGTGCCAGCCTCAGTATGGCATAAGAGCGCAACCCTCCCTGGTGATTGATGTAGGACACCACCGTCCTGTTTTCTGACCGGATGAGGACATGGCTACCCTGAATCTCCACAAGGAAAAACCTAACGCCGGCAGCACCGTGAGCATCCCCAGCCAGTTTATATGCCAATATTGACGCTGGCCTGTCCAGACTCCATAGACTGGCTGACCTTCATGTACAGTGCCCCAACCCATGGAGGAGGCCTCTGTTATCACCTTGCGGCGACACACCTGTTCCAACGTAATGCCTGACATCAGAAGGCAGGTCAACATCTCAATCTTGGCCAACCAAAGTCTATGAGTGCCCTAAAACCAACCAATCGTCAAGATAAATCAAAACGTGGATGCCGTGAAGCCTCAAGGGCATCAGAGCTGCATCTATGCATTTTGTGAATGTGCACGGTGCCAGTGCAAGTCTGAACATGAGGACACAAAATTGGTACCCTTTGCCCCCGAAAGCGAATCTGAGAAAGCACCTGTGCTTCGGCGTTTCTATTCAAATCTATTGTCACAAACCACTCCCCTGGCTCTACTTGTGACATTATTTGATTCTGTGTCAGTGGTGGTGGTGTAGTGGTCTAAGCACATAACTGGTAATCGGGTAATCAGAAGGACACTGGTTTGAACCCCACAGCCACCACCATTGTGTCCTTGAGCAAGGCACTTAACTCCAGGTTGCTCCAGGGGGATTGTCCCTGTAATAAGGGCTCTGTAAGTCGCTTTAGATAAAAAGCATCTGCCAAATGCATAAATGTAAGTTGCCGTCTTTTTTCGGTATCAGAAAATAATAGCTGTAAACGCATTCTCTCTTAGAAGTGGGAATCTCCTCTTTTGCCCCTTTTTCTAAGAGAGAGTGAATTTCCCAAAACAAAAATTGGGCTTCCCGAACAGAAACCTCTGTCAGAACATCACCATTGAATACTGGCGGAGCCCACCTGAATTGAATGACATAACCATGCTCTGTCGTTTGAAGTATCCAGTTCAAAATGACCTGCAACTGCTGCCAAACCATTAGACAGGCAGACAACCATTAGATGGCACACTTGGCTCACTTTGGGGACTGCCCCAAAACCAGAAGCACAGCGGAGGGGGGCCTTCATGCCTCTACTACTGTGGCTGGTTGAATGGAATTTAATAATGTTTCTGCCTTTATTGTTTTCAGGCATAAATGATGAGAGCCCTGAAATGCATTTACAGCAGGGACGCTACAGAATAATTTTTTTTCCTGGTATTTTAAATGGGGAAGAGTGTGTGAACATTGGGGGGAATGTTTACTTGAGAAAATTGGTTCGCCACAATGGTCACAGCATTCTTTATGGGGAGATAAGGTGTGGTGCTTGTGTTCACTGTGTGTTTTGTGTACACTAGTGCTTGAGGAACATCGACACCTTTGGTCATGGAGACAGAGGCTGAATTTGGGTTCGGATTTTTAATGTTTGTGCCCCAGCTCACTGAACCATATTCCGGCTGCCAGGTGTTCGAGACGTGTATAATGGCGAACTCATCCCGATACTGTCTAAAGACCAAACAGGAGAGAAACGGGTATGTTTGTACAGTCCAGTTTCTTTCACTGAATGGGTGCTCACATCTGGTGTCCTGCCGGCCGCATAAAAGGGGCTGGGCCAACATCCAAAAGCCTAGGTGGATGCACCCGTGATGGCGGGAACTTACGAGGACCCCGATCCCTCTGAGGGGGTGCAAAACTTGTCTTATGCGTCTCTCTGGTGGGATGTTGCGAAGATGCCAAACATGAGCAGAGCTGCAGCAGGCTTTTCTCTCTCTGCAAGGAAGCATCTGCTGGAATGCGGCAGTCTGCTGTTTTGCTGCGCATAATTTTTATACCACTGACTGTACTGTGTCACTGACACAGCTCAGATTGTGACACAGCGGTGTTCATTTGGAAGGCCTTTGGAAGGCCTTGTCACGAATATCTGTGAGCTTAACCATAGATGGTGTTCTGCCGCCATGAGGCCTGCCATATACCAACAGCACAAGCAATGTGATTGGTAGCTCTCAGCGCTAAATCAGAAGACCAGGTTAGTTCCATGATTGCCTCAGCATCCAGCCCAGCTCTATCTTCTAAATCTCTCATAAAATGGCCGAAACCGCTTGACCCAAAGCCATGTAGGCCTTGTTCAAAAAGGACGAAATCATCCTGCACAACTTGAGTTCTCCAAATGGAACCTGTCTGTTGGAGACCTACCATCCTTAAAAGAGGATCGTGCCATTTCCATTCCATGCCCATTTGCCAGACACTGCTATAGCAGAAATGTAAATTCACATCACAGATAGATAGATCTCTTTACCTCCAAGCTTATAATGATTAAGAATGGTTAATAACAACAGTAACATTTATTTTGGTGTACAATAACTAATTTTGACTCTCAGACACACTGCAAAATATCTTTTTGTCTGTGGTTATATCTAGTGTCCATCAAAGGTTATTTTAAGCCATTACTCTGAAGTACTGATCAATACTCACACATAAAATGTGAAAAGATGCCCTCAAAAAGCACCAATTTCAAGTGTACTTAGAGGGCTAATATTCCACTTTAGCTTCTTAAAAGAGTATATGTAGATATCTGTTGTTAATTGAAAGCTATAATCATAATGCACCCCACTTTGTGTGTTATTCATATTCAAATGGACTCATTTGAAGTTGAGTAATTTATACCCCCTTGAGTGATTGCAAATTGAGGCAGAAACAGGGGACCACAGCTTTAAATTATAGTTGTGATGACACAAGGGTCCATCTTACATATAGGTTTCCATTGTTAGATTTGCAAATTAATGTGTTTTAGAGATTTACATTTAGAATCACAGATTTGTGTTGCAGTTTAAACTAATGTGTGAGGCATTTGAAGAGTTTATCAAATTACATTTGATAAATCAATAGTAAACAATGAAACCAATGTGGGTAAATAAATCAGAAATAAAAACACATGTTTTATATCATGGGATGTATGACATCCCCAATTTGCACAATAAATCAAACTGACTGATTTGTCTTTACTGATGGCACCACAGGAGGCTTTTTGACCTGGTTCCAATCAGTTTTCATATTATGTGGCAAAGGTTCTCAGAAAATGAGAACAAACATCTACTTCCAAGAACAAAGTCTTAGGTCTCCAGGAAATCCCACACTTTCTACTGTGCAGTTGAGAGAAACCTGGTAATGTTGAGCTGAATTGACACCTGGCTTTAGCTCTGTCTGATTAACTCTCCAGAAATGTTTCTTTTTTTTGTATCTATTAAAACCCTCCACCAGAACTCCAAGTGATGTCACCTACTCCTTAAGAGCTAGAGTGTTGCTGAAATTCAACTGCATGTCTTTATTCCTTTCTCCTAATCATTCTGCACAATCTGAGGTATCATTCAAGTGTAAACAGTGCTGGACACATTACATACTGAAATTGAATAGGGTTAAGGGCTTAATACTAAATTTTAGATATATTGTTTTTGTTTTACATATTTTTGAGATGTTTTTTTCTGTTGAACTCTGGAAATGCTGTCATTTTCTTACAAATTGTGCAACCTGGTCTCATAGTGAAAACAGGACATGCAAAACCTGTTATACGTGTCTCCAGGTATAATTCCCTGCAGTTTCCTGTTGAAAGGTGCTACAACAACTGTGTATTTTATTCACTTTCACTCAAATCATGAATTTAATGGCTGATTATGACTTTATAAATACTTATTTTTCACTCTATTACTCAGACAACACATTTTAATGGATGTATAACAAACCCAACCAACATATATACAGTGGGTACGGAAAGTATTCAGACCCCCTTAAATTTTTCACTTTTGTTATATTGCAGCCATTTGCTAAAATCATTTAAGTTCATTTTTTTTCCTCATTATTGTAAACACAGCACCCCATATTGACAGAAAAACACAGAATTGTTGACATTTTTGCACATTTATTAAAAAAGAAAAACTGAAATATCACATGGTCCTAAGTATCAAAAACATGAAATACATATGTTTTAACTCACTTTATGAGGGTGTGACAGGTTCTTAGCTCTCTTGTGAAGGAGGTAGCAGGAGCCGGATAAACAATCTATGTGAGTCTTTATTTCTACACACTTTTCAGTAATTTCATCACTGTCTACCTTTCAGCACAACATGCACACACACAGCTTCGTGCGTCTCTCTCTCTCTCTCTCTTGCCTCCGGCAGACAGGACTGCTCTTTTATATCCATCTCAGCTCTCACTGCAAACACAAACAGCTGTTAGAGATAATTTACCACAGGTGTCAGTCCTTACCGTTCTTCCTCTCGCAGCCTCACTCTCTACAGACGTCGCTTGGCCACACTCCATCACCACATACCCCCATAGCCGAACTCAGGCCTGGGAGCCATCCGGCCTGTGACTCCTCCATCTGGGACAGCACCTCTCCCAAAACCCTGTCCGATGCATCAGTCTCAAGATAAATGGAAGAGAGAAGTCAGGAGAGCTTAATAATGGCCCACCGCAAAATGCTAAATTTCACCTGCGTGAACCACTGGACCGTATCTGTTGCCTTTTTAGTAAGATCAGTCAGCGGGCTGGTGACGGTTGAATAGTTTTGCACAAACATACGATAATAGCCAGCCAGCCCCACGAACTCTCTCACCTCCTTTTTGGTCATAGGTCTCGGACAGGCTGCAATTGGTGCAGTCTTATCAATTTGGGGCTACACCTGTCCATTACTCAAATGGAAGCCCAGATGCTGTACTTCCACCTGTCCAGTTGCACACTTCTTCGGGTTTTCCGTGAGTCCTGCCCATCTCAGTGACTTCAGGACAGCCCTCAGATGCTGTAGGTGCTGGCGTAAGCAGCATGCAGTTTGAGGATTCTGTCCATGAGCCGCTGAAATGTAGCGGGCCCCGAACAAACCGAAAGGAATGGTGACAAATTGGTGTAAGCAAAACTTTTTTTACAGGGGACATGGGAGTTAAGGGGTTCTGCCAATATCCCTTTGTCAAATCCAGTGTCGAATAAAAGCGAGCCGTGCCTAACCGATCGAGCAGGTCATCAATCCGAGGCATTTGGTATGCATCAAATTTAGACACTGCACTGATTTTTCTATAATCCACACAGAATCGGACTGAGCCATCACTCTTCGGAACCAGAACCACCAGACTGTCCCAGTCACTGTGGGATTCTTCTATTACCTCCATATATAGCATGGCCTTTAATTCTTTCCAAACTACTTTTTTGTGTTTGGGTAATTGGTAGGGACAACTGTGTACCACTACCCCAGGCGAGAACACAGAGAATTCTCATTGCAACCTGGCAACCTCTGTGACTTGTGACGGTGAGAGGTGGTCTCTGCAAGTGTAGATGGTGACTCGGTCAGTGGTTTTAAAGTTCACCTCAGGTCCGAGCTTCTCCCTCTCCGGAACCATCATTGCCAAAGTCTTCCCAGCCAGCAAGTCTCACACCCCGCACTGATACATTTTGTTGCAGGACCCATCCACACATATTCACCTTAATGAGATAGTAAATGCCTGCCAATTATTTCCCAAGATTAGTGGATGGGTGAGGTGGGAATCAACTGCAGACTTTTTGGATGTGTTGGATGCATCTGTGGCCACCACATTTTTTCTGAAAATTTGACCCAGCATAACACCCTGTTGGTAGAAGGCCGTTGCTGTCATGGTGCTAGAGCAGCCAGACAGCGGCGAGTCACCATGATTCGCATGCGCCTTAAGCTCCAGAGAGTTCTCATGTGTAACAGGCCTAAAATATGATGGAGAATGCTGCCGCAATAAAACCCAGTTTGAACAGAGACAGACACTGAAGAGTGGTCTGTATGCGTCCGTTCACTCATGAAGAGACGCACTACTAAAAAGGAGATTTGCTGGCTAAGGGAAGTGTACTTTTTGCCCAGTTGACATTTCAGATGGAAAAGCAGCAAGTTTCTGTTTTCGTTCAGTAGTGCCTCTGATTAGGCTAGTAATATCCAGTCGTCGAGTTAATTCAAAACGCCAGAAACAGTCTGTGGCATGGGGACGTCGTCATGTGTCGGTCTGCGGGAGAGAGAGAAAGCGGTAAGGGGTAATTATGAACTAGGTGACAAGCCTTACCGCTCTCTCTCTCCCGCAGTCTGACACATGACGACGTCCCCATGCCACACAGTCCGAAAGGAAGGACATTGAATTTATACGCAGTTCCCTCAAACGTGAAGCTCAAAAACCACCTGCGACGCGGTGCAATTGGTACATGAAAGTACGCATCCTTCAGATCTTTTGATGCAAACAGTCCTGAGAACTGATGTGCGATAAGATCTGTTTCTGAATTAACGTTTTGAATGGGCGCTTTGTGAGTGCAAGATTGAAGACTCTCAGAACTAGAATGGGCCGAAGCCCGCCATCTTTCTTTGGAACGAGAAAATAATGGCTGTAAACCTGCTGTGTGTGTCAAAGTCTGGGACAGTCTCTATCGCATTTTTTGTGAGGAGACTATGAATGTCTGCGCGCAACATCGGCGCATCCTGTGGTCGTACCACAGATTGAAAAATGCAGGTGAAGAGAGGTGGTTGGCATACAAACTTAATCGTATAACCATGCTTGATCGATTTGAACAAAAAGTCTACCATGCATTCGTGCAGCAGGACAAAAGGATTATTGATTCACTTCCTATAGGAGATAAAGTGCTGCTCGCAATAGGGAAGAGGTTGAGTATAATGTGTGGGGTGTATGATACATGAAGAGAAAATGTCCCTTTTTCTGAAACCGTGTGATTGTCCTGTGCTTGTACAATGGGCGCTTTTTTCTCTTTTGTGAGAACAATATTTTTTTGAGTAATACACACAGAAGCAACATTTTGAACAATGTCCCATTCTCAATGAGCAGTGTTGGGGAAGAGGGGAGAAAAACTGTGTCCTTCAAATCGAGCCTTCTTCTGCTCTGGGCCGTGAATATTGGTGAGCTCTGGGCTCCTCTTCATGGTGCTGGGCATGTCAGGAAACCTTTCTGCTGCATGGCTGGGGTTTTTCCATCTGTGAGTTTTAGCACTGAGACGGCGGGTGCTTACACTTGGGCCACAGATGGCTGGAAATGCTATTTCTTTATGGCAGAAAGTGTTTCATCGCTTGAGATTGCTTTTGCACTGCAATGAAGAAGTGAGGATGGCAGCATCTTTGACCTGAATGTGCGAAGAGTAAGGTGCATGCCATGTCTTTGTGAGCTCCACGTGGACCTCAGGGAAGAATGGTGCGCACCTCCGGACCGTGATCTGTTGACGATGTTCTGTTTGCAAAAGCCATTCAGCCAGGCAAGTCTTTTCTGGCTCTTCTGGAGGGGACCACTCAAGACCGAGCTCTTCATCCGCTCTTGAGAGGATGTGAAGAAGCTCTTTGTCCATGGCGTGTGCACGATATTCACCCTTGCTGGGAGAAGGGATGGCAACATCCTCCTTGGACCACTCCACTGAAGCTGTGAGTAACACAGCATCATCCCCATCATCAGAACTGCCAAATGTAATGAGGCCATGCTCATCACACCCATATTGCACAGACAAAGATGCTAGATTGGAAGTTCGGAGGAATTGCAGGGCTTGAGCCGGCATGAGATCCTCCTCTAATTGTTCCAGCTCAACCTCACTGCCCCGCTGTGCCTCCTCATGTGGTCCCTCGGGACTTAACACAGAAGAGGCGTCGGAGGGCAAGAGGCTGGATCTTCCCTCAGAGCAAGGTCGATCCTAGAGTGCAAAGTCCAGAGATTCATGTCCTCTCAGTGAGGGCAGTCTGTCTCGATAAGAGCTGCTTGTGCTTGGGCATGGCTCAGGCAGTGAACAAAGCTCTCGTGCTTTTAGAGAGGGGGATGTGTTGTTTGCATAGGGAAGACATGCGGAATGTCATCTTTAAAAAGACATGTATCATGCAAGCGGCTTTTTAGTAAATATTGCATATATATAAATATAAAGGATACAGTAACTCCAGCCAGAGCACTGTGGGAAGCAGGTAGGAGTTTTGCTAAAGCACCGAGTTGATCAACGACGAGTGTCTGAAGCGAAGAACCCGTTCTCCGAAAGCATACTGAGAATTGATGAGCTGCTGACATTGAGCATGCATGTGATAAAGTAATGTAATTTGATAATGTAATTTACTGCTATATTTTCTTGAACTGCAGAAAGTATAACAAATAAAACGTACTGGAAATATGTTTATGACTTGATTGTTTAACATTTTATCAACGTATGAAGATGATCCAGTCGCAACAGTTCTCGAGTCAATAGTAGTACACTGATCCAGGGACAGCAGATCAGTGAGCTGCTAATGAGCATGCGTGAACCGAGAACTTAAATGAGTGGGTGAAATGTTTCAGTTGAGAGATGTAAATTAATTTGACTATCGAGTATTGTGCATGCAGATTATTTTGAAGTTGTTATGAGCTGGATCATGGTGAGTTTATTAAGAAGTTTAATCACTTCATATGCATAGACACATAGAACATCTGTGTTTGTATATCAGGGTCAGTATTGGAAGCTTTAGGTGCAAAACTTTAATGTAGGATGTATTGTAAGATCACTGAATGAAACACTTTTATAGCTTACTAACATTCATAACTCATTAATAAATGGTTCACAGGTGTTCACTTTACATTAAGGTACACTTTTATAGCTTACTAACTTTCATTACTCATTAATAAATGGTTCAGAGGTGAACTATGAGTCTATGGAGTTGACAGCTGCTGGGGTCCTCCAGGATCCAGGGACAGTGCCTGGTTAAAACATACTATTAAGGCAAAATGGACACCTGTGTTGTTTTATCATGAGTTAACCATGAATATAATAATTAATATAAAAGTACATGTTTATAGCTTACTCATATTCATAACTCATTAATAAATGGTTCACAGGTGTTCACTTTACATTAAGGTACACTTTTATAGCTTATTAACATTCAAAACTCATTAATAAATGGTTCACAGGAGTTCACATTACATTAAGGTACACTTTTATAGCTTATTAACATTCATAACTCATTAATAAACGGTTCACAGGTGTTCACTTTACATTAAGGTACACTTTCATAGCTTATTAATGTTGGGAACTCAATAATTGGTTCATAGGGTTCCACTTTAAGGTCAATTGTCATAGGTTGATAATGTGAAAAATAAATGGTTCATGGTTAACGCATGATAAAACAACACAGGTGTCCATTTTGCTTTAATATGCCCATTTTTAGGTTATGATTTTAAATTCAGTTTAAAGCTTTTATAAAGTATGATTCAAGTTTAAATATCCTATAAAATGAAAGTTTTTGTGAACAATCTTTTGATAAACAATAGTGAAATAAGAACTTTCAAACAATGCACTGGGTGAGCATGAAGACCCGCAGAGGACTGGGTGTAAGACTTCACTCGGAGTAGCACCATTCTTTCCACATTAAAATGACAAGGAAACTGACATAAGTCAAGGCATTACAGTAATGAATATATACACAACACCTTTTAATCTCTATACTAGTCAATTTTAGCTGGATCGTAACATAAATAATTAATTTTGACATTTCATGATTTTGGTTAAAAAAATTATGAATAAGTGCATTTATTAAGCATTTATAACATGTTAGTTAAATTAGCTCACTATTTCGCTGGCATTGCATTAAATTCACACTTTTTATTCATGTTGTTATAACTGCACATAAATGATTAATAATATGTTAGCAGATGAGTTATTAGTCATTAATGAATCCCTTTATAACCTCTTTACAAATGGAACCTTAATGTTAAAAGTCAATTACATTTTTGTGGTATTCAACATTATGTCACAAAAGTTGTCAATTGAGCATAACTTTAATTGAACTTTGAATATTCCTTTAAAGGCAAAAGTCCCAGAAATGTAAATAAAAAATACAGTTGTCATCCGAACACGTCATTCTTAGAGCTTTTTTCACAAGTTGTAAAAATGCATGGTGCATGCATTTGATTTATTGTATCGCTATCCATGCATTGTTCTATCTCTCTCCCTCTTGTTCTCTCCCCTCTCTGAGCTTAGCTTCCTCCATTACAAATTCTCAGTGCTGAGCAGGAAAATGGCTGCCCTGTCTTTGCTGATCTCACAGGGAATCTAGGTGGTCAGGGGTCAGGGCTGAGCAGAGCTCTGGACTATATAATGCCAAGGATTGCAGATTACGATTAAATCTGTGTGGGTGCAGTTTCTGGCAGGATGGATCTTTGTTATTAAAAGTGTGTTTTAACCAGGCACTGTCCCTGGATCCTGGAGGACCCCAGCAGCTGTCAACTCCATAGACACACAGTGGAATTGAGAACACAGCCCTGAGAGGAAACAATGTCTTAGCGATTTTGGAACACATTATTATTTGAATTTAACCCTCTGAGGCATAAGTACATAAATGGCAAAGGAAAAATCTTTATTTTTTTATTTTTTTACTTATTAAATGTATCTTTTTACTTCAAAACAAGTATTTAGTCTTTTGTAATAAAAAAATGATGTATTTTAAAAGAGTTATATATCACTCCACTGCAAAACAAGATAATGGTAAATATTCACAAACATTAAACACCATCATGGTAAAACATGTGAAATTAAAATAATGCAGTAAACATTAAACTACATCAAATATAAAACAGAACACCCCAATGTACATAACTAATATTAAAATAAGAAGAATGATAACTATTCCCATAAAATATAATGAAATGATGGGTCATGCCGAGGATTGTGGGAATGCCCGATTATTGTTTTTTACTGTAATTTTAACTATTATTTACTGTAAAAAGTAGATGTACTCTCTTGTTAAACATAATGTAATTTTTTACCTTTAATTATACAGGAAAATCATACTTTTTACATCTATAAAATGTAATTTTTACAACATTGTTAAAACTACTGTATAGTCTTTTAAAATTTATATAAAAAATTGTACTGTATATTTTACAGTTAATACTCATTAATCAATTAAACAAAATTCTGTAGCATTTTTACAGTCTTTTACCGTTAAAATGACAGACATTTGTCACATTGTATTGTAAAAGCAGCAATGGAGTCGAGGCAGTAATCAAACACACTCATTTCAACCTCTCTCTCTCTCTCAAAAATAGTTTCAAAATAGCTTCCCCAACAACGATACAGTGTGCATGCACATGTTATGTACCGTATGCATTATGCATACAAAACTTTGATGACCTGCTATTACAGTACATTTGCAAAATTGCAAAAATTTTGGTTTTTTGGATAGCGCTCACTGAAACATGAAATGTGATGAGGTCATGTAAAAGGTCAACAAAATAGCATATATGGTTTGAAACGAGTTATGTGGAATAATGCCTGCATTTGATTTTTTTAAATTACTTTTTTATTATTTGAACAGCGATTTACACTTGCTTTAATTCATTTAAAAAATATATTAGGTAATATTCGGTAAGTGGTAAGTGGTAGTGTGTATCATTACATTAATGGATTACAGCAATTGGTCTATCTGTGCTGGCCTGAAGTAATGTATATTGTAAGGTCTCTCTCTCTCTTTCTCTCAGTGTGACAGGCGGGAAAAGGAGGTAAATGAATTATTAAACTGACTATGAGGTGCTGGTACATTTTCACATTCACTGTAATGCAAGTTGTCCCATTCGGCCCTAGAGATAAACAGTCACCCGGGCTGGCTTGACAAAAATCGACTGTGACTTCTACCTCCCCAGTCAAAACCGGTTTTAGCCTGATTGCAGACACTGGTGCAGCTGGCAATTTCTAAAATAATCTGCAGCTAAGGCTCAGCCCCACCCCCCACAAATCCCAAGGCCCCACCACCCATTCTGCATCCTTTAACCCCCTCTCTTTCTCTTTTGGCATCAATATTACAGACTGGAGCGTGCCTCTTTCTGCTGAATCAAAGTTCTTCTCTTTACCACTACAGATGGAGCATGCAAATGAATTGTGACAGAAAGTGAGAACACCACACACAGGATTTTGCATCGATTTTGCAATTTTGCAAAGATTTCATATATTCAATGTGGACAGGAGAAGTAAAGATAAATACTTATTCTAACAGGAGTGAAATATTTGCATTTGATTCAAATAAACAGCAAATTTTCTGGATAAATATAAGGCTAAAAAAATATTTCTTACATCACTTTTATCTTAAGAAAACACTAAATGTAGCACATAAAGTACAAACTAAGAATTCATAATTTATTGCAATTTCCTATTGCAGTAATTTATTTCCTATCTGCGTAATACTTCAATAAACACAAAATGTTAATATTTTGTACATGCAATATGTGTAGAAGTGTTCACGATACATAGTCTGTATACTTTATAGACATGTGTATTATCATACATTCTTGTCACCTCATCATGGTTTAGTGACGCTCAGTTATAATCTTGTTATAAACAATTCATAAAAATTATTATTTTTTTTTTTTTTCAATGAGATTTTGGGTGAAAATGCCTTTTTTCTTTCTTTTTTTTTTTGTGGCTGTAAATAAAGAGAAAAGTGATGTTAAAATTCTCGGAAGTATTATGCAATGTATCACTGGAAATTGAAGGTCAAGTCAAGCACAATGCAATGTGAAATCCAGAACACAGTGCAGTATGCTCTGTTGTATATTGCACATTTTAATACATTTAAGTCTAATATATTACATTTAAATAAGATTTATATATTTGTATACTGTGCTCAGTATGGGTACTGTAAACTGCAGAAATACTAGCAAGAGAAGTATTTTATTATGCTATTGCAAACATAGCCTGTGATTTCTATTTAAGTCATGAAAATTCTGAATTAATTCAAAATGAACAGGCTTAGAATGAGCATTAATGAGAACTTAAGACAGCATGTCTTTACGGCGGGAAGCTGACTGCACTTTCCTCTAGTTTCCATGCATTTTGTAGGCTTAGCATGGCGGCAGATCAATATTCTGTGCTGATAAAATCCTGACCTCTTTTATAGATATTGTGTGTTAGTCACCACTGACAGTGTGAGCTGGGAGTGATGAGGAAACCTTCATTAAACTTAATGTTATTGCAGTGTCAGTCCTGTTATCTTATGGCTTTGTGTTTTGTTTTGTTTATTTCCTTTCAGGGTTAGTGGATTGTAGGATTTCAATTTCAAAGAACAATAGACTTCTGCGGAGTGATGATTACACTTATGTAATGTTAAAATAGATATTTTGCTGTAAACAAAGAAGAAAAGTTCAATCTAGTGAGTTGTTTTGGTGATTGCTATGGCGTGCGTATATAAATTAACATATACATTATGCAGTTTACTTTTCAGTTCATATTATAACAGATGCAATTTTCGCTATGCACATAGAGAAAAATAGCAGCAGAAAAACTAACAATACATGCTCTAATGAAATGGAAACTCTTTAGGGAAATGAGGGAATGTAGAGTTAACAACCCTATGCCTGCACTAATCACAGTGGGTTATACATGCAACTAATTATGAACTTGTTATGAGGGCCTCTGCTCGTGCCATGTGAGAGCGAGCACAATGAGAAGAGTTTTAATCCAATTGATGTCTTTATATTGTTTTTATCCCACTATTATCAAACCAAGGTGCTTGATGTGGATTAAACAGCTTTGTCTGGAACATCATTGCTCATCCTGGAAAGTCATATCACGCAGATGAATGCATACAATGCAAACGAATGCATTATGCCTAATGTGGACCACACTGCAGAGTTCCGGTTGTGATGTGGAGGAGGTTGTGCAGCACTCCAAAGAAAATCCTTGAAGCAGAAGACATGCTATCAAGGAGTAGAGAGCAAGCTTTGTGCACAATATCTATTGCAGATTTCAGGATTCTTATTGCATGTTTATACCAAAATGTTTAAATGCAAACTGGTAAGGCTCTCTTAATAACTGCAGATTAAACAATAGATAATTGCATTGCAGCAAAGACACTATCTCCAACACAGCTGATCAAAGCTATGTTGCATAAATAGAAGACATAAAAAGATGCATAGAGAAACAGTGTCCAATAGTTAGCTGTTTCTTATATTAGCATCTTGGGGATCCTTAGTTGTTAGAGTTGCATTCCTTCACATATATTCTCTTAATAGCTGGAAGGTAGATTTATAATTCTTCTGAGGGGATCGCAACTTTATGGGTCAGAATAATTGAATAGAAATGGTCTGTGAAATTATACATGGCATTCAGCAGTTTCTATACAGCACAGCAGAGGTAGCAATAGTAGTAACATTTATTTATACAGGTATAAGGCTAATTTAAACATATAAAAAATTCTTTTTTGAATTATCATTGATGACACTGAAAATTTAGGTCTGGGACAACAGTAAAAGTATACCTTTGAAGAAATAGCCCAACATACTGTAAATATACTGTAAATGGCATATTGTGTATAGCGAAACAAGAATGTGACAGAGAAGGTAAGAGGAGAAAATAGCTAAAAGAGAACAAGACTAGAACATTGCTGAAACATTTTCACAATATTAAAATTATGAGCACAAATATTAATCATAGGGGCAAAGGACCTTATTTAAACATTGATTGGTACATTATCAGGGGGCTTTTTGTCAGTTTAAATAAACCAATGTTGATTTAGCTTTTTTATTTCCTTTTATTAAAGGTTTTTGCAATTATGGGAATTTTACATTTCCTTTGCCAATGGAAAGAAATAAAGTAGTCTGATTTATATTTAAAATTATAAAAATGTATATTTATTTGACCTTATCCACCTATATCAATTAAGGCTTTCGTGCTTTTAATTATTGGTGTCCTCTTTCTGGTTGTTTAATTCCACTATTCAAACTTTTCTCTTGGCTTCAGGAACATGTCTAAAGTTGTGATTCGCAACTGGTGGGTCATGACACAAAAATGGGTTGCTGGTCTGTTTTAAAAGGGTCGAGGATGCACCAATATAATTGTGAAAAGTTAGATATTATAAATAGGCTTATCAACTTTGACAAAAGAAGAGAGAATACTTAACATATACTGTATTTTGTTGTTTACATAAAAGGAAGTGTGTCAAATCAAACTCTGATGTTTGCCGCATTCTTTCTAAAATGGCTAATACTCAACCCAACACTAACACAATATTTGGCCCAAAGTTTATTTCAGGTGTTAGGCTGATATGTTGTACATGTATTTATGAAATTGTGTATTTGACCGCCTATGTCATGTTTAAACCTTTACATAGTGTTGGACCTCTGCAGTTCATTGTAATATTAATACATTACATGTTTGATTTTAAGGACATTTTTTGTTAGGCACAGGCTATTTGTACAAAGTGTACTGTAAATAGCATCCAAATGGCAAATGGATTGCAAAACATCACAGTTGTGAATCCCCCCAAAAAACACATTAAGAATCACATCATCACTATATCATGACCCAGATATAATATTGTATCGCCAGGTCCCTGCTGATTCCCACCCTTACCAGCTAATGTTAAAGATTCATCCACAAGGCCAATTTAGTGTGACCAAGGGGAAAATTTATTGAATGAAATAAGCATAACGGTTCTCAAATTCCATAAAGCATCATTGATATTCTACAAGAATCCTTCTGACACTGTTAAACACCATCAAATGCAGAAGTCGATGAGGTGTGTCATGTATAGTTTTTGTTGAAAGAAGAAATAAAAAAAGATTTCTCTGTGACATTTGGAGTGTGAAACCAGCTTGTGCTCTATATGAGTCAATTGTCATGTCAAGCTAAAAGTGTTTTTGTAGCTGGAACACAGGGCCTGCATTTTGGAAGAAAGAAATCATTTATTTATCAATCATTACCGTAGGCAACTGAGAGACAGTGGCTGGTTGAGAAATAGAAATAACACAGGTTTTGACAAACATATAGTCAACACGTACACTGTAGCTCAAAATCAACTCAATTAGAAGGCTACCCACATCACTGAATATCATATCCCACAGGAAGAAGGCAGAAAGATTGCATACCCAGAGAGATTGGTCCATTTCAGATTTCCCAGGACACATTTCATGTTCCAGCTATATGTGAACCAAAGTAATACCTCGTCAAAAATTACTTTAGAATGGTAGTATTACGATAGCCTTCCTTGATACGTGCATTAGATGTGAATACTCAAAGATGTATGAATACAAAAACATCATAAACCAAACTGCAAAAGTAATGACCCCCACCCCCCCTTAGGCCAATGTTGCTATTTTTGGCCATTCAATCAAACTATCGGAGTCATATGGTTTGACATTGGTTTCAATATTTTGAAAGTCGAGACACAGTAGCCCAAATTGCATACATCTGCATATTTCTTAAAAAAATAAATAAATAAATGTTCTCCCAATTTGGAATGCCCAATTCGCACTACTTAATAGGTACCCAAACCGGGTGGCGGAGGACAAGTCTCAGTTACCTCCATTTCCGAGATGTCAATCCGTGCATCAAGTGGCTCGTTGTGCATGACACCACGAAGACTCCTCATGTGGCGGCTCATGCTACTCTCCACGATCCACGCACAACTTACCACGCGCCCCATTGAGAGCGAGAACCACTTAATTGTGAGCACGAGGAGGTTACCCCATGTGACTCTACCCTCCCTAGCAACCGGGCCAATTTGGTTGCTTAGGAGACCTGGCTGGAGTCACTCAGCACACCCTGGATTCGAACTCGCGACTCCAGGGATGGTAGTCTGCTTCAATAATCGCTGAGCTACCCAGACACCATAGATCTGCATATTTAATTGCATTTTGTAGTGTAAAGGCTCTGATATACAGTATTGTGCAGAATTCTTAGGTACATAAGATGTTTCACAAAAAATATTAGTTTTAAGATGGTTATTCATTTCTTCAGCTTTAGTGTGTCAACAGAATATATAAATTCAAGACTTCCAAACATTCCTTTTGCAAATAGAATAGAATAGAAAAGGGAGCCCTGCAACAGATGTCATGGCCCTAACAGAGCCCCCAACTGAACATAGAGTCAGTCTGGGAATAAATGAAGACAGAAGCAATTGAGCCTAAATAAATAAAATAACTATGCCAAGTTCTCCAAGAAGTATGGAACATCCCATCTGCCAACAACCAAGAAAGGGCTATGTTCACACAGTCAGAGTGTCAGATTGACAACCGTATTTACTTACAGGTGTGAGTTAAAATGTCCTGTTCATACAACAGCATACAGTAGCAGTTTGAATACTGTCTGTATGAATGAACAACCAAAGTCACAACTGTATTCTAACACCCTTAACTATAGTGAGAGTGACTAAAAGATGGCGATATCCATAACACCGGCATGTCTTATCACAATTGCCACTCGTAATTAAATAAATTAGTCCAACCGAGGTGCAAGTTCATCCATCAGATCATGATTAACCGACAGCAGCTTTGAATGCTTTTTAACCACGTGCAGAGCGCAGCTTTTGAGTTGTGCAGCTTGTTCCCACGAGCAGCCAGTGGAATACAGCTAATATCTCAGTTTCCGTGTGTTAACAAAACTCCGCCTGAAACACACGAGACACGTGTGTACAGTGCAACATGTCTATCACTATACATGATGCAACAACTAGATGTCCAGTACGGTTCTGTCCTGTGTATGAATGTAACCGTTTTAACTCAAAACAGGTCTGACAACCATATTCTGCTGCTATGTGAATGTGGCCTATTAGAATTGGTGCTGTTTTGAGTGCAAAGGTTGTCACATCATACATTGATTTAGCTTTTTGTATGTTTACTGGATCTTTACTGGATTTATGTTAACTTTGTATAATGTTATTTGATAAATTACAACTATTTATGGCATTATTTTTAATACATCCGCACTATGCAACATTTTTCACAAGTGCCTTAAACTTTTGCAAAGTATTGTACTTCATTTGAAATCAAAGAATAAAAAGATATGATGTCATTTCGAACCAAATGTGGCCAAATCTAAGGTTTTTTTTGGTTTGTTTGTTTTGGTGGTTTGCAACAGCTCGCTTGGGCAAACATTGAGGAAAGATTCATACCGGCTGCTAAACACTTTCTCACTTATGCTGTGGTTGACTCTGCAGATCAAGATGGGCTAGGCGAAAGTATTATATAGTTTTAAAATGATGTTACCTTCGAGTTTTAAATACAAAAAACTGCACGGATAAACAATTCAGTTTTCCAATCCAACAGAACAACTCTGTACACAGGATTCAAAGAGCTCTCCATGTCAGCTGTCTGTGATTACTTCTCTCAATAGCCTGCCTTAGATCACTGAACCAGCCTTACTGCCAAGGTCTCCATCCTTCAGTTTTCAATCACCATGTTGTAAAGCGTAGCTATATATGTGTGAGAATGACATATCTGTGTCCTTGGCGGTAGTGAATTCCCAGGGCCAGCAAAGTCTTCTCTGCTGGCCTAACATGTCAAATAAATAAATATTTTTCATCCTTTCATTCTTAGTCACCGTTTTGTATCGTCATGTAGTTTGAATCGCTTTCCACTCTTAATTGATCAACAAACAAATAGAGAAAAAACAAAAGTTTATCGAGTCAGAATTGACTCCTTATTGCTTACAAGCGAAGCGTGACAACTGTTTCACAAATCACATGCCTGAAGCAGTGCTGAGTCTGAGCTTCATCTCCTCATGCCTTCAGAATTTCCACAGAATCACTCAACAGTGCAAATGAATGGGCAACTAAAGTCAGATTGTTAGATTCATCAGCCAATCAGATTGATGCACTAGCGGATTTAGGTATAGGCGACATGGGCAAGCACCCAGGGCGGCATTTTGCGCCCGCACAAAAACAATTAGAAATGGTGACATTTGTGCAATCAGATTTCTATCACTCATTTGCACGTCACGTCAATTATATCATGTCACCTTGTGGGACTGTGGGTCAATTAACCTTGTTGGAGTGGGCGCCCTGATTCTAGTTTTTTTTTTGTGAGCTAGGCAGGCTACGACCTGGGAAGTTCTCCCACTCAGATGTTCAAGATGGGGAGAGGGGTGGGGCTAGATCAGGTCTAACCACTGGAAGCCCGAGGTAGGGGGAGCGGGGGAATCTATCAAATAGCGCACTTCTAACTTTGTACAGTACTAATGAAAATAAGTCACACTACAAAACGTTACAAAATAAAACGCAATTCATTCATAATACTATGAATATATAGTTTCACAGACATATTGTTGCATTTTTTCCTGGTTTGTGTGAAATCGTTAAGAGTAATATAAAACCAGACAGTCTGCACACCCCCAAGGTGAATTGGTTTAGTTTTGATTGGTTGACAGTGGTTATTATTGATGCTTGAGAGCCAAATCAACACAAATGGATAAGAAAAGGTCTAAGCCATCAGGTGCCCATTTTAGGAAAAATCGAGTTCTCTTCTTTATAAGTGTGCTATTCTATTTGTGTCTTTGTGTGATATAGGATTTGTGCAATTTAGTTTTATTTGTGTGTTTTTTGTTAGCAATAGGGTAATAGTGTAATAATTTGATTCTCTTTTTTTATTTTTATCTATATACTACTATTTGTTTCTATTTGTCTTTGTTACTTCTTATTATAAGACTATATGTCTGTCACGATTCCCTTGTTGTCTGCCCTGTGTTTCACCAGTTTTTGTCTAAAACTACACTTCCCACAATTCCCGGCCCTAATCACTGCCAGCCCTGTGTCATTGTTCTCACCTGATTGTTGTTTGTTATCATCATGTCTCCTGTGTATTTAAACCCTGCTGTTTCTCCACTCCTTGTCGATCGTTGAATGTTTCTCATGTGTTTAATGTTTCGCTGTTTGGATGTTTTGATGTTCCCATGTTGACTCCGTTACCCGTCCAGCCGTGTTCATCCTGCCGTGTTTTCCCAGTTCCGTGTTCCTCCGATGTGTTCGTGTTTTAGTTTCAGTTTTCCCACCGTGGATGTTTCTTTTGTTCCTGCTTGTTTGTTTTCACTTTGATTAAAAATAAAGAACCCGCACTTAGATCCCACTCCTTGTCTGCCCTCGTCTGCATTCATAACAACGTCTTATTTTTTTAGATATTTTAATATGTATATAGTTGTAAATTTTTTGATAATTTGCGTTGTTCGCCCAGGGCGCCATACAAGCTAGAACTGCCACTAGATTGATTTATATGTTCTTGGTGGGTGTGATCTTTAGGATATGTCCCGGTTGAGGACTTCTAGCTGGCCTTGACGCTATCATGCACGAGATCGTCATCACTTCTGCTATCGCCATTGAGAAAGAGATCCTTATGGATTTAAATACACAATATTTTCTGCATGACCGTGTGATTGCTTCATTTATTAAATGGGAAAGGAGGACTGATTTTCACTTCAAGTAAATTGGTAAGTGCTTTTTGCATTGTTACAGCAACATCAGGAGTTTTCTAAGTGTAAATTAGGCTGCTTGAGCATTCAGTGTCGGATCCGGTTTTAGAAAGTAGTGCTGCGTTCCATTCAACACTGAAAGTCAGATTTGACATCTTCTGATTTTTTTCCATTGCACTTTACATCAGGAAAAGTGCAATGGAATGCATCTTTAAGTCATAATTACAATTTGTAGGCTCGTGCATTCTGAGATGCAGGGGCATGATGTCACACAGACATGTCAACACTCAGGAAGATACACAAAGTAAGTGATAAACATTCACTTTATCAATTAATATCGATAAATTAGTTTGTTTCCACATTACATGATATTAAAGCTTGTTTAACAAACGCCTGCAGAAACAGGTGTTTAAAATATTAGAATCTCTTTTGATAATCGTACACCTGAAGCACAAATGCTAGCGCTAGCATTTTTATCAGATGGGTTGCTAGGAGACATCTCTAATGAGAGTCAAATCCCTGCTAAGCTAACGGGAGCGTTGCAGTTCCGAAGATTGGGGAATGGAATGCATTTATGGTCGGAGATATCAAGTAGGAATATTTAAATCACAAATATTATTAGATATATTATCCCAGGTATTATACTGTAGACCTCCTTGGTAGATTCATATGAAAAATTAGGATTTTTGATGACCGGCACGTGGCTGGTCCTTGGTAATACATATATGTGCAGACATGTCTTGCTATATAGAAGACAAACCTTCAAAGAAAACAGCAAAAAATCCTGGATCAGATTCACACCAATGTTTGACAGTCCACTATGAGTATTCTTAAGGTCTGGAAAAAAGATGCTATACGTAACAGCACCTATTGTAATGCACTAATATGGATGGATGGATTGGAGCTAATCTGGCTAAGTGCTGGCACATGCAAAAACAACAAATTGCAAAAAAACACATAGACTCTGCGTGCAAATGCTCTGGTCTAATGCAATTAAATCCGCACTACTCAATGAGCTAAAATTGCATTATGACATTTCTTACATTTAATCTGGTAAGCATGAAATTAAATGGAGTCAACTCCAAACGAATAATGAGACCTGGCTCATTGTGAAACAGTCTGGATCAGAATCCAATCAAGGTAAGTGTGGCAGTGGCTGATATGTACAAACAGGACTTGATCAATCTGTTTTTCTCCACAGAAATAATCAATCAATCCCCACTGCATTACAGAGGGATCCTGCAACATAGCACCTGAAGAATATGGCCACAATTAATGGCTGATACCTGTCTGCTATGTTGGAATAGGAGTGCAATGTTGTGTCATTAAACTCTTGGTTGGGTGGCGTGTGCTTGATTACGCTACGCCTACGTTCAACGCCAGAACTCGACTTTATCATGAATGCGCGGACGGCCGTTACCGAAAGCCAGTAATTATAGTTTATAAAGTTATAAATATGGATATTTTTCTAACAAAAATGCATCACTTTGCTTCTGAAGGCCTTTATTAACCCCCTGGAGCTGTATGGATGACTTTTTTGATGGATGGATGTGCTTTTTTGGGCTTCAAAATCGAAGGTACCATTCACTCCCATTATAAAGCTAGGAAGAGCTAGGATGTTTTTTAATATAACTCTAATTATGTTTGGCTGAAAGAAGAAAGTCATATACACCTAGGATGGCTTGAGGGTGAGTAAATTATGGGATACATTTTTGGGTGAACTAATACTTTAATGTAATTATGATGATGTTTTAAGGTGGTGCCTTATTCAATGAGAGAGAGAGAGAGAGAGAGAGAGAGAGAGAGAGAGAGAGAGAGAGAGAGAGAGAGAGAGAGAGAGAGAGAGAGAGAGAGAGAGAGAGAGAGAGAGAGAGAGAGAGAGAGAGAGAGAGAGAGAGAGAGAGAGAGAGAGAGAGAGAGAGAGAGAGAGAGAGAGATATGAATGAACCATTGCATTGACTTCTTAGAGGCCTTTGATAAATTATTTACAACCCCACCACTCATCCCATGGCCCCTTAGACCCTCTGCAAAACCAAACCAGATCTTAAGTCTTTATGTCTTGTTCTCTCTCATACACACAAATCTCACAAGAGTATTAAACTCATTTGGACACTAAAATATGAACTAAAAGCCTTTATATATATTCAGTTAATAAACTGTTAGTAATTGTAACTTGTAATTCATGCACCACTAGTATCACAAAACAGGGAATGCAGCTGTTTAAGGGACTTAAGGCTGTTTAGAGAAGGCAATTTGACACACAAGGTTTCTGTCAGAGAACACAGATTCTATGTGTTTATGTTAATGCATAAGTGCCATTTATTTGTTTTTGAAGAGTGCGCGTGTGCTCAAGTACATCGGGGTAACTCCAAAGTCTGTCGAGGGAAACACATCTACTGCAGCATACGTATCTGTCGCATTGCACAGTGCAGGCAGCTTTCCTGTCTTCAGCAGCTTTCTTGCATTAAAATTATTTTCTGGTGTGTAAATGAGCTTTTATAATTTAAAATCGTTGAAGTTATTACTCCTCCCCCTGTGTCACGTCATGAATGAAAGATTTAAGTTGTTCAACCAACACTTTTGGGAATCAGTCGTGACTAGTTAGTTAATTTCTCGCATGATGCATTGTACTATAAGCAGTGAGTTACGGCATTGGATTTTTTAAACATTGTATTTTAACATTGAAACATTAAATACATTTTAGAATGAAGATTAAGATGAAGATTAATTATAAAACGTTAAAATTGATAAATCTGATCTATTTTGAACTATTATGATCATAAGACTTATTTCTCCTAAAATTGTTTCCTCTTAAAAGCACAATTTGTTTGCTAAATCAGTTTGTGATTTAATTTGATTGTTATGGACCAAATTGCTGTAATTACATAAATGAGGCCAATTTGCTCATGAGAAGAGAGCAGCATCGTTCCTGTCTGTGCTGGTCTGTGCAGCCACTTGGATTCTAAAGCATTTACCAAAGTACACGCCTAACTCTAGTAAAATCTATACGATGATTTACTGCATGAGACTAAGATTGCAATCATGAGTACAGTGTCTATTGATAACAGTTTTCGGCATGTGCATTTAAAACTATGCAAGTAATGTATGTTTGTAATATTGAGAATGCTTGAAAATGCTTTCAGAGAAAAGTGGTAGGTGGGTGGTAGTCTCTGAATCCTGTTCTGTGAACAGTATAGTTTAAACTGGTCAATACACAATATAAACACATGCAAAATCTCAGCATTGGACTATATAATTTTTTTTCTTTTATTCACTCCCTAATGACAGTGACTTATGCCCTTAGCATAGTTGATTTGTTTCCTGTTTTTAAAAATCAGATTATTTCCATGGAAGAGATTTAGGATAAGCCATACACAAAACACAAGTACTGCACTTCATCTTGGGACTGTGGCCAAGCCTAATCTGATTAAAACATTGTCTCTCTCTCACTCCTTCTCTCTCTCCAACATGCCACACTGTTCACTGTTTTCAGTCTTACATGGTGCATGAGCCAGACTGAGAAGTCAGAAAAAAACAAAAAAACATTCTTGTACTAGAATGATTCTCCTTCACAGGAGTGATCACAATACTTTCACTCTTTTGTTCATTCTTCTGCTGCCAATTTGAGAGAATTAATTTTCCTATAGCTGGGATGCTGAGACCAAGATGAGTCTGTCCTGACCAAGATATGGCATCCTGCCATGATGTAGTGTGCAAGGGAACAACAAACAAAATACAATTCAATACTAATTATTTAAAGGGAATGATGTCTTATTTAAGTGGCAGATATCCCTGTGTTTCTTTAAGGGCAAAAGACGCAGAAATGAACAAAGGAAATTACATGATTTAATTCTAAAAAGGAAATTAACTTTGTGGGTCAGAAGGCCTCTAACTGAAATCACACCAGCTCTGCCAATTGGCAGAACATTTTATTTTATCTGGTGATTATTTCAACCATTTTTTGCCCTGGCCACATCTTTTCAGAATTTAAAATTTGTATTCATACAATATAGGATTTTAAATCAAGAAACAGACCTGTCATGCTGCCTCAGTGGAATGACCTTGATCCATCAGCATGAATTAGGTGCACAATGCTCTTACGGAGGGAGGGTGTAATAGATTCAATTGCTTCGGTGTCCCTGTCTGGAACCTTCTATAAAAAAAGGGTCTGCCATGGTTTTACAAAATATATCTCTTTCAGCCCCTGGGAGCTAGATCGAGCCAAAAGAAGAAGAAAAATAATCCCAATGAAAAATACAATCCCTGTTGCATTTAAAAGTGAAATAAAAGCATGTTGGGCCGGGTTGGACCAGGCAGAATGGGGCCTGAATTCCGTGTGCACTCATGCTGCAAATTCCATCAGTGGTCCGGTTATTTATTCGGAGCCTCTGAGACACATAATACATAATACTAAGAGAGATGAAAGTTGCTGCAGCATATAGGTATAGAATTCCTCCTCTTTGTCTACCTATATTAAATAGTGGACGACCAAAATTCAAACAGCGTAAAACAATCATTCCTACATATAACAGTGCTTCTCAACTGGTGATGTCTAGGGCTAAAAGAGATGGATATATTTTATTCAAAATCAGGTCTGTTCTGAAAGGAAAATAAGGAAAAACTATGCTAAATACAAATGATAAAATGTGACTAATATAATTTTCAAAGTTACCTAGGATAGTGAAAAACCCCCCACTAAAAATAAAATACATTTTAAAGAGAGAAGAAAACACTTCCCATATTACTTTTTATTAACTCTATGGTATTTGGGTGTAAATTCATCCAAATTAGGCAAATGTCAACATAAACAGGTTGCATGACATGCCCTTATACTCGAAAACTATGAACATATACAGTACATGCAAATAGGATAAACCTGGTTTGTGCTGACCACAGAGAATTATTGGCTGCTGAGAGCATGAAACGATCCTTTAGCTAAACTTGGTCTGTGCTTACCAAAATCTAAACACTGTCCCCAGTGGCCAAAGTGGTAAGTGTTGTGGGACATATGGACACGTATGAGCTCTATTTTCTGGGGAAAATGGGGTACCAAAAGAGAGCTGTGTAGCTAGTTGTTTTCAGCTGTACAGATTGTAATACAGTGAAGAAGTATTTACTGTACATTTTATAAACCCCAATCCCCAACACAAACACAAAACCTAAACCTAAAGATCAGTGGAGTAAAAATGTAATGTTAGTGGGGTATGATGTTACAGGTCTTGAGCAAAACCAGTTAAGAAGCACTGCTATACAGTGTGGTGCTATTGCATTGTAATTCTTGGCTGGTAGATCATTCTTTTTCCATTAACACTTAAAAGCATATTTAGGTTCTACTACATCATTGATTCATTTTAGACTGCATCTATTGGAAATACAGATGATGAAACATGTCTGTAATACAAAGATATTGCTTTATTGTCAATCAATTGGCAAGTTTGAAATGATATCAGAACGAAATCCACAACAAACTGCATATCACTTTAAAAGCAGCTTATAGAGAATGTAAGCAAAACAGTGAGGAAGGCGGCAGACTTGAACCAATCTCAAACAAATCTCGAGCTCTCAGTATATTATGGGATGACATCCAGTCACACAAGGCAAGCAAAAGATGCCCACAGATTAAAACTACTGAGGCCTGTATTTTGTACAGTCCTCTCTGTTAATGGTGAACATGTCTTTTACTGTCTATCCAGAGAGGAACTGGTTGGTTACTTTTGCCACAGAGAAATGTGAACGTTCTCTGTTTCTTCACATCACTTTTAGCTTCAGGCTACGAATATAATTAAAAAATGAGAGCAGATGTCAAAAGGAACACTTTTCTCATATGTCTAAAACACATTAATCACCAGATTCAAACTCAAAAAGATACAGGATAAAATGAGCAGAACCTGACAAGGCGCCACCTATCTTTTAATGGTGATGATGACAAATTTACATTAAAGCCCAAAGTATACTTCAGTTAGACATGAATGCTGTACAGGACAAGTGACACAAATCTCGTCATCAGCAGAGTGCTTGAGCACTGAACGTGTGCAGCCTGGTTTTTCGAACCCTGTGTTTGAATGTACAGAATGCGCCTGGAATTATTTGCACAAATGAGTGGATCCACAAGGTGGCAATACTCACATTTGATCCGTTACTGTCACAGAGAAATGCTAGAAGAAGACGTATTGCTGGTAAACAACAGGAGACGAAGGTAAAAACAAAAACAGTGGATAGAATCATTAGAAGAATAGAATCATTTATTTTGGTCACACATTATACACACAGTTTTTTGCATATATACAGTGAAATGTATTCGTTTTTTGCATATCCCAGCTAAGCTGAGGTCAGAGTGCAGGGTCAGCCATAATCAGCCATGATACAGCACCCCTGGAGCAGATAGGCTTAAGGGCCTTGCTCTAGGGCCCAAGAGTGGCATCTTGGTGGTGCTGGGGCTTGAACCCCCAACCTTCTGGACAGTAACCCTGAGCCTGAACCGCTGAGCCACCACTGCGGGGCCTAAACTCCTGGCGGGAAATTGTCCGGCATCTCATAATAGTCGTAGCAAGCATGTGTCAACTGCCTGTGTATGCGCGCACCGTCAAATGTAGTATACTTTGACAGGCTCGTGTTCGACTGTACGCAGGCACTGAGCGTTCGTGTCAAAATCTAAGTATACTTTGGGCTTTATACAACACTAAGATGTGAAACATACGAATGATAGTGTTGCTTTAGGTAGCAGAGTGGAAGATAATTAAACAAAACTTATATTTACCTGTTCTAAAGTTGTCTGTACTCACCGAAATTCAAAGCACAGCCCCCAGTGGCTGAAATGTTCTTAAGTGTTCTGGGTGAAATGCCCACAGAGGGGCGCCAAAAGCGAGTTGTTTATAGCTTAAATTAAGCTATACAGTGAAAAGGACTGCATATTATATTTTATAACCTCTACACCCAAACCCTAAACCTAACAATCAGTGGAGTAAAAATTTTATGTTAGAGGGGAAATGGAATCTCCTGCATCTGATTATGTGAACGAAATTACTTCTTGGTTCAAATGCAGGACAAGAACCCAGGTCTGCAAAGCAGCTGATGCAACGGGCATCAGACAAGTAACAGCAGAAGGTGAACCAATGTAAAAATGTCTGATAGGAGATGTCGCTTTATAGTAACCACTTATAGTGGGGTCTATATCAGGGTACTGGAACATTCGGAATCAAAATTATGACTTTCCTTGTGATCATATTGGCTCTCCTAAGTCAGCATAGCTTTTCGGAAACAGAAAATAATAGCTTTACTTAAAATCAGGGTTTTCTTACCACTCCATATGACATAACAATCCAGTGGTAATACAAGATGTCTGCACAATGTGAAATAAATAATAATTGGTTTAAGATTTTGTAGTTATTCCTTATTTATTCGACATTATGTTATTAATGGAAAAACAAAAAAGAACCAGAGCTGCAACACAACTGGTTAAATTACTAAGCTCATGTTGTGAACGAAAGCCATTGTGAGTATTCAGTTTCACAAGTTTATTGAAGTATAGTGTAGTGAAGTAAATATGAAATCTGAACTCTGAGATTATATATCTGCTCTGTGTATGATTGGTAAACATCATTGAATTCCATCTGCATTAAAATACATTTAAAATTTACTAAATTTAACAGAACTTGTTTTATTTAAATAAAATAATATAAAAAAAACAAGTTAAATGGACAATTATTACAAAATGAGCTGTTTCCAGTTTAAAAAGAGGCATGTAATTTAATGAGAGGCCAAGGAATCAGATCTATAATGGTTGCTGACCCAGGTCACAGAGAACAGGCTCCAGCTGCTCAATCTGCCATTGTATTGACTTATCCTAAATCTATTCTATTGGAAGGCCACGTGTCTGTTCTCCTAGAGGTCCCATTAAAATGCATGGCCCTCGGATCAAGCTTTGATTATTAGATAACCCACTCATTTAGACACATATGCAAAGCTACTGTTTATCAATACGAGGCATTGATGCTTTGTCAAGAATCGTCCATGAATTTATTAATAAGTAATTATACTGACAACACAGCCTAACTCCATGCAATACCAGGATTTTCTGAATATCTGATGCATACTGAATATGAACACATGCAGTTAAAGCACATACATGGCCAGTTAACATGAAATACTTTTGGAAGTTGACTTGTCCTGCACTGTGACATGCAGTATGACATCTAAAACTATTTTAAACAGTGATTTTTTACTTAGATCCCCCTCACACCCCTGGAATCTACATCCCTGCCCACACCTATCATATCGTGTCTGAACACTTGGATTTAGCCACTGGAGTTGTGTGGATTACTTTTAAGCTCCCTTATTGTGGATTTCGGAGCTTAAACATTTTGGCAGCCATTAACCCAGATGTTTTTACCAAGGGTACCTGTAACATTGGTTAGTGGAGAGGAAGAGAGGAGACGCTGGAGTAACTTTCAAGTCTTTAATAAGGAAACACGCTGGAGAGGAACAAATATCAGACTTGGAATTAATCAAGGAAATATGCTGGGGTGGAACATCATATCTGCACCGCTTATATAATTACCCTCCTGTTGTATTCATTCCTTGTCAGTTCTTAAAGTGTTATTTAATTGGTTATGAATTGTTACATTGTTATGCTGAATTGTTACATTGTTATGCATAACAATGTAACAATTCATAACCAATTAAATAACACTTTAAGAACTGACAAGGAATGAATACAACAGGAGGGTATTTATATAAGCGGTGCAGATGAGGGAATGGAGAACAGGTTAGGAGGATTGGGAACAGATGGCAGTGATGAGGCAGTGCATTATGGGAAGTGTAGTCCGGGGAAAACTAAGGAAGGATGACACAAAACCAACTCAAAATTAGAGTCCATAGAACAGGACGGAGAATAACTGTGACAGTACCTAAGTTTAACTATATATTCATATACATTTTAACCTAAAAAACATAAAATATGGACATGTTATGTATCAATTACCCACATGCATATCATGGCACTCTACCAAGACACTTGCATGAGAACATGTGTGTGTGTGTGTGTGTGTGTGTGTGTGAGACAGAGAGAGAGAGAGAGAGAGAGAGAGAGAGAGAGAGAGAGAGAGAGAGAGAGAGAGAGAGAGAGAGAGAGAGAGAGAGAGCAGTGATGCTTGGTAATTGAAGAACAGGCCTGTCATTGCTGACCTGTAGGAGGCCAGGGATGAAATATATTCCATTCTCACAGCTTTGTGTTGGCATTGACAGGCTACTGAGCTGCAGGTCTGACAGGTCTGACTGAAAAACAGCCCATCCTGATCACTCACCTCTCCCCCAACATCACCAATCTCACCTGCTCCCTGACTGCACAACACCATACAAACCCTGCCCTGTTAATACACACAACACACATACACTCATTGCATGGCATGACACCGTACCCACATTATGACAATGCCATAGGTGCTCTGTCATTGGTCGTTATAACGATGTCCAATGTTTCTAACACAATCGATCTGTGCAATTTCACACATATCCATTTCGATCTTTCGAAATTATTCATTGTTCATTATTTTATTCAATTTAAGCACCATATTGTGTCACCTTCCATTTTGGCTAGTTTTATGACTAGCACCTCAGAATGGGAGAAATAAGGGATTGGATGTGTTCAGTCTGAAAGGGTTTTAAAATTCATTCTGGTAGCTCACCGGAATAATCTCATGTATGTATGTGTGTGTGCGTTTGTGTGTGTGTGTTTATGTTAAAACACATCCAGCGCTTGTGCCCATTACCTCTCTCTCCTGCAACCAAGCAGAATATTTCTAGGAGAAAATAATATACTCAAAGCCAGCGGCTTCTGCACTCTCTGTCATCATGCTGATTTGTTTTGATGTGAATATCTAATCTGGTTTTGTAAAGCAGATTATGGTGCATTAAATTCTTTTGAACTGAACTATTTTAATATTAACATTCATGTTGGAAAATGTCACCCAGATTACAGATGAATGCAGCAAACATTTAAAGTGAAACACAAAGTAATTTACCCATTGAGATCATATAAGCACATTATCAAAATTAAATCAAAATACACATGCAAATACAAACTAATAATGCATAGTACTTGCTGGAGTATTCTATGTATTGTCACAAATTACAAAATAAAACAAATTAATTGGGCACTGTTTGTGTTAGCAACTACTTGACATAAATCACATTTATTTGCAAATTGTTATATTAAACCAATTATATGAAAGTGCAATATTGTTAAGGTCTGTTCATGACTGAATACATGTCATTCACACATTCAGTCCAATGTTTATTAAAAATGCAGTGCAGAGACAAAGGATTTAGCAGAATATTTGATCAGAATCTTTAATTATTCACTTTCACAGCATTACATAAAGAGGCTGAGCTGATATGTCTTTTTATCCAGTGCATATTTGTTGGTTCTTGCTCTGTGGTTTAATGTTTGCCTGCTTTTGATATCACAAAACTAGTGAGGCAAAAACCCCAAATACTGCACAGTAATACAACAATTACCACACTCAGGTAATTCGCATTGTATGCCGAGTCGCAGAATTTAATAAAGTATACATATCACTCAAAAAAGGATTTTTGCAGGTTGTTCAGTTTACTTAATTAAAATGAATTGAAGCAACACAATTCTAGAACATATTGCCTTAACTTGATTTCATTACATTCTATTCAATTCAATTTGTAAAAAATTACATTTACTCAAACAATTTGAGTTAGCACTACATGAATACTTTTTGTAGCATTAATTTAACTGGGCAGGAGATTTCCATTTCCCAACATGCTTTGCAGGTGACTGGATGGGGTGAATAAATGTTAAAACTAAGTGTTATTTTCTGCATTTTTGAGTAAGTAATAGGAGGAGATTCATTCATGTTTATTGTTGTGTTATAATGGCATTTAAAATGAGTTTTTGGAGTTACCATTGTGGTGAAGACTAGCGCTTGTTCTTAGGGTGACAATGGACCTTCTCTTTTAGTGACATTTGATTTGAGTGCTGTTTAGTTCCATAAGCAGTTACTGTGAAACTGAGAATGCAATAGTTTGACTGCTGTTACACTTGATTATCTGGCATATACTTATGGTTAGAAAAACATATTTAGTTGGACCAACTAAACACAATTATTTAGATCTTATCTAGTTCATCTGAAAAAATGAATTTAAGTTTGTACAACTAGAACAAGTCAGTTCAAACCTATTTTATTTTATAGGAAAAACAATGTAATTATTTTAATTAAGTTCAGTTAACTTTTTTCATTCTTTTCTTTTTTTTATTTTGTGTAAACTGCACCAATAGTGACTTTAATCATGAAGGTTTAGAATCTGAAGAAAACCAACATTGGAAAATATATATGACAGCAGTAAAGTTACAGACAGAAATAGCCCAGGAATTTATATTGGGGCTGGAAATTGCAGTCTCACAGCACAAGAAATCCCTGGAGTAAATCCTGTCCAAATTAAGAGCTGTTGGAAAACTACTGCACACGGACAGTCAGTGCTCAATCTAATTATGCTATGCCTACAGGCGAAAGCTACCTCTACTCTACATTAACCTCTGAGTCCATTTGTGGGGAACTTATTAAAACAAACACTGCTGGAAGAGTAATCCAAATGCTAGAAATGGGAATAAGAAAAAAAAGGAAATTGAGATAATGTCGCCCACTGCACTTTTATTGAAATAAGAGTTATGCAACCATGGATGGATTTTCTAGACATGTCACAATGTGAACACAGTACACTAATATAAAAAAAAAAAAAAAAAAAACATATCAGCTCAGCTTATGAATGCCAACCTTTAAATTATATTTATTTGTATATGAATGCAAAAACAAAAATAAAAAGAGAGGATCGATGCAGCAAACAAAATCATGCAGAAAATCTGGGCATCAGTATTTAGTCTGTCCACCTTCATGTGAAGCAGATGGGTTTTCATCCTTCAACATCAAAGTAAAAAATGTATTTCATTTTTTATTTATTATTATTATAATTTATTCTCACTTAAACATATTCTCACTTAAACATAACGTAAAGTTGTGCTACGTGCTGTTCCCAACAGACACGTCAAACACACAGCTCCGCTTGTATCTCTCTCCCCATCTGCCGCTGTCTCCTCTCTTTAAGTACTCCCAACGCCCCTCACTGGAACAAGAGACCGGTGTGGCGCACAGGTGGAACTCGTTCACCACTTATCCTCCCGGCCTCGCTCTGTCCAGGCACCGCTTCTCCCCACCCTGCTTGCAACATTCCCCCATATCCAAACCTGCTGGACTGTGGACACAACCCATGTCAGATTGAGAAAGCCTGCACCCATCTGTTCTCTAAATGGCTGAAACTGGATAGGCTGCAATACCAGCTTCACCTTTGACCTCAGGATTAGGACTAGGCCATGTGGTCTGCTGCATGGTAGATACAGGGAGGAAGGAGATGAGACCCTGTCTAACACCAATGTCTGAAACATATCACCTTAGAGACTGTACAGCAAACTGGATGCTCTCTCTCTCCCGTTTTTCTTTAGTTTTACATTTTGTGCTTCTTTGTTGGGTAAATAAGTCTTTGTTAACTTAGAAGATAGTGTCTAACTTTTATAGACCATGTATCAGTGACGATTTCTCAGGGCCAGCAAGGAAAAAAGAAAAAATGCCTAATAAATAAATATTTTTTCATCCTTTCATTCTCATTGACCTTCTTGCCTATGTATTTACAATTGCTTTCCACTCCTAATTCATCTACAAACGAATAGCAAAAAACAAATATTTTATCCAATCAGAATGTATTAATCGATGCTTACAAGCAAAGCGTGACAACTGTTTCACAATCACATGCCGAAGCCATGCTCCTTAGCTGAAGCAGCACGTGAGTCTGAGCTCCACCCCGCCAGGCCTTCAGAATTTCCACAGAATCCCTCAACAATGCAGTGAATAGGCATCTAAAGTCAGATTGTCAGATTCATCAGCCAATCAGATTGATTTATTTGTTCTTGTTGGGTGTGAGCTTTAGGATATGTACCTGTCCAGGCCTTCTAGCTGGCCTTGAGTGATGTAATCACACTTTAAGTGATATGTACGTAATTTGAAAGCGAAAAGCTGTTATTGCCATTGAGAAAGAGATCCTTATGGATTTAAATCACGAGATGTTCTGCATGATCATGCGATTGATTAATTAAACAGGAAAGGAGGACTGATTTTCACTTCAACAAATTGGTAAGTGATTTTTGCATTGTTATAGCAACATCAGGATTTTTCTAAGTGTAAATTAGGCTGCTTGAGCATTCAGTGTTGTATAAGATTTTCAAAAGTAAACGTGTACCCTGACGAAACAAAATTTATTGCATGCAAAATTTTAATCGCAAATATAATTAGAGAGCTTTTTCTTGGTATTAGACCTCCTTGGTTCTGGCTTTCGTGTGTGGACATGTTTTTAAAATGTCAATTGGTATTATTAGTTGACTGCCATGTATTGTATGAAAGGCATATGGTGTCTTATTCATTGTGAAACTGTGTTTTCTTAATGGCATGAATCGCACCGAAGGCCTAGACTTAAATTGCACAGGCAGCGGCCGCCAGGAATATTGTCCAGTGCTTTGGTTATGCATTTTCTGGGACTCTGAATATGTTTCCGTCATTATACAATGTAGCAGTCTCATTTATTTCTGAGGACTGACTTCCTGCAGATCTTTGGTCAAAATGTGCATCTTGAGCTCTGTCGAGTGTAATTATTTAAAGCCTGTCTGAGCTGTTCCTCAGATCTCTCAGCACAAAGGCTTACTCCAAAAACCAACCAAATAACATTCCACTCGGCTGTCTAATGCTCCTCCCACACCGACAACAAGCTCTGGTCCCATGCACGTGCACATATATGAACAAATGCATGCGCGGGTGAAAAACAGCACACTCTCATCCGCACATGCACACACAGGCATGTGCAAGTTGTACATGCACACAAATATCACACATAAAACAAATCTGATCTGTGTATGCATGAGAAACAATTTCAGATTATTAACTCTGAGATTTGGACATGCTGACGCACAGGTTTGGATTTATCTCTTGCAAAAACATCCCAAAGGAACGTCGTCAGCTAAGCATTGATAAACTCGTAAAGATGTTGTTCAAGGAATAGTTCAACCAAAAATGAGAATTCTGTCATAATTTACTTACCAATATGTTACCACCCCCCTTTATGGAGAACTAAAGGACTTATTTATAGCAGAATATCCAAATTGCTCTTTTCCATACAATAAAAGTGAATAGTTACCACGGTTGAAAAAAAAAATTTTGATGGCAAGATTTTCAGTAAATACTGATTTCAACATAACTTCGAATAACAAGTTCAGTCTGTTCCTCATACAAAACATATTGTCTGGCTTCAGAAGAGTTATAATCTATATTCCATGGAACACCTTATTTGTTGTTCCATGGAAGAGAGATTGTAAAAAATAATAAAAAAAGAAATGGAGAGTTAAAGAGTTGAAGCTTAAACAGAGGAAATTAAATCTCTCTTTTCCATCAATTCTGGTGTGCACAGGTAACAGGAGAAGAGAAGCAGAAACAAGACCATCTACAGTACATTCACTCATCCTGCAATGACAAATGACTCCACAGACACCCCTCAGAACAAGAAGTGTTAACAATGACAAAACACACTCTGGTTTTATCTCGAACACAACCCACCAAAGCCCACAGGCAATCTGGGTCATCCCTCTGCAGTGAGCCTGTATTCACCTGCAGAATTGGATAATTCAAGTATACATGAATTAATTTAAAAGCAAGAACATTTCTGCTTAGTTCAGCTTTAAAGGAATGTTTCACCCAAGAAATTCTGTCATTTACTCAACCTCATATAATTCTGAACCAGAATCTTTTTCTTTCTTCCGTGGAATGCACGAGGAGACATTTTAAAGAATGTTGACGCTGCTTTTTCCTCATGCAATGAAACGTTTTGACTAACATGTTGTGTTTTACAGAAAAAAGAAAGTCATGTGGGTTTGGAAGAAAATTAATGGGAATAAATAATGTTTGGGTGAACTATCATTTAAATGGATTCTATACATATACAGTAGCACTGATGTCTTTTGGGGTCACAATGTTTGGGACAGTAACAGCAAACTGATTAGAATATATTGATATTTTACTGTTGAGCGTTTAGTATGTATGAATCCTTGGTGCATGAATGTATTGGCAAACACAAACAGACACATTGGTAAACAACACACAAACTATTAAAATAAAAATGGCATACATTATTATAATTCATATATCACACAGTGACGTGTCAATTAGGACTACAAAGTCAACATGCCTGCCGAGCTGGCAGAATAATTCAATTTGAATATTAATGACGGAAATGTCTGTATGGGCCTACAGTGATCAATCTACCACTAATTATTCATTCATCTTGGTATGTTCAGTGCCCCACCCTCACACTGAGGGCAGGTAGAGCTCAAGGTCATTGATGATCTCAGCACAAATCAACTTCTAAACAAAAGCAATTTCCCCTTAATAGCATTTTTGTAACCAATGTGAATGAAATGATTGCAGAGTAGAGCATGAGGTGGTGGAAGGGTAAATAATTATTTATCACTTACCCTGTCCATTATTCTTGGAGAGTAATATACTCCATTTAAAAATGTTACCTTAAAGATTTCACCTTTAATTCAGCACACACTGAAGTTTCCAGGTTGTTTTGGATAATTGTCTTTCAAAGGTCCATCATGGTTGTAAATAATTGGCAACATGTGACTATTATTGTTCAGGTCAAGGAGGTCTACAGTATAATACCTGGAGAGAGCTATCTGTTAGCATTCACATTTATCTCAATGGTAGTTTCTCAGCTGATGTAAGACCCCAATGCATTTTGAATTCATCTTTGCTCTTGGGAACTCATTTTCACATTCAAAGTGACCTGAATCACCTGAGCTGTAAATTCTATTTGAATAATCACTTTAGAGTTGCAGGGAAATGAAATACAAATATTACCAGATCAAACGGTAGTCAGTTTCATGCTTTAAGGAGCCTTACAAATAAAATGTAGTAATAATAATAATAATAACAAAATTATAAAATAAAATAATAAAACTATGTGGAGCAATTCTTCTTAACTATTAGCAAGTTGGCTTGCTTATATCAGACATGTTAGGCCAATCGGCTAGCATGGTATAAGCTGATTTTTTGACATGCAATCGAGCAGTCAATCAACTTGTGTCTTATCTCTTTGTTTAACAATTACATGGCACAGTTTGCAGATAAACTGGTTTCAATGGAGCGTGCTGCGATAGTTTTTTCTCCAAAACCCACCTCCTCCCCAGCTTCCACATGTCTTGATCTGCTACATGGGGATTGTATGAATGTCTTTGTGCAGCAGCATGTCATACATGCTGATGCAGCATGTCTTGCATTTGTCTAATTGCGCAGCAGCAGCAAAATGTCCACATGCAAACTCAAGATCTAGTCCACTAAGACTAATATCAATATGTCATGCCAACATTAACATTTAATTAAGTCAGAATACACAGCTATTTGAGAATGACGTGAAATGCTTTTTTGGGTTCAAGTGGCATTACGCCATATACTAGCAGGAGCACAATTGGCAATGCTTATCAGCCAAACCCTGACACCTTGGTTCAGGTCTTGACTTCTTTGTGGATTTCTGATTTCAATATGGCCTGCTAATATTATATGTCTATATAATGCTAATGTCTCTATAATCTTGTAATATTTTCATCAATGGCTTCCAGCAATCTCTTGCAAGAAAATTGCTTTGGTCCAGAATGCTGCAGAACAACTGAACTGACTCGCTATGCTTTGCGATTTGTTGTTTAAACAATGCATGTTTGAAGCCATTCTGAGCTGTTCTGAGACTTGTTAATCTTGACCTGGACATAACAGGTCTGCTGCATCCTGTCAGTAGAATCTGAGCTGAGTTTGTCTGACTCAGTAATAGGATTTCCAGCACTGCAGTGACTTGGCACTTAAAGAGTTAAGTGGGTCCTTTCTGTGAAATGAGTAATCTGAGTTTAAACCATTTACCCACTAGCAAAGTAGACTTGATGTCCTCGAGAAGTTGTTAAGACAGACAGACACAGTTATAGCCCTACTGAAGTAAGCTATCTTCGGTTCTTCTGTCATTTACTTGCACACACTGTGGACAGACAAGCTGGCAAACAGGGGCTTGAGCATACCTTTATTTGAATATGCATTACCTCCCAGAGGGCAAACAAATTAATGAATATTCACACTCAATCTATAGCCCAAGGCCTCCAATACATTATTCATGCATAGCGCTCTTGACGAAGACGCATCAAATTTGTTGTTGCAAAAAATATGTTTAAAAATTTCATTTTTTAAAAATAAACTTGAGCATAAATTAGAGCATTTTAAAAATGTGTTTACTTTTATTTATTTTACATGTAAAACATGTAACCACAGTGTGCAGAAAGAGTCATCAGAAAAAAACTGTTACGTTATTAAATTAGACGGAGCTGTGCCAATTATGTACCTGTAAAAATAACAGTAATATTAAGTTCATCTGACCTATTCAAATCCCATGAAGATTTTAATGAAGCATTTTCACATTTCAGAAATTGCATTTCTGTTTTGGGTGAATTTTGGGGTCAGTCTGACCTGAGTATATACACACTAGAAAAATACAATAAAACTTCGCTAAATAAACCAATAGCAAGAGTGTATCTCTACAGTATGCACACCAGTCAGAGAATCTTAACATGTGAAAACTTGTTGCATTTATTTATGTTCCATGTACTGTGCATGTATATACAGTAGAAATATAGGCTACTCTTTATATATATATATATATATATATATATATATATATATATATATATATATATATATATCTATTATATACACACACACACACACAACGATCAGCCACAACATTAAAACCACCTGCCTAATATTTTGTAAGCCCCCCTCATGCCGCCAAAACAGTGCCAACCTTCATCCCAGAATAGTCAGGTCAAGTCAACCTTTATTTATATTGCACATTTTAAAACAACAGAAGTTGACCCAAAGTGCTTTAAAAATCAATCAAATAAATATGCAATGACAGAATTATATACATACAAAAAATAAATAGTAATAATAATAAATAAATAGATACAATTAAAACTGCATCAAGTATTTACCTAATTTAACCTATTAAAGAGTCCTATTCAAATGCTAAAAAATATAAATAAGTTTTCAAAGAGGATTTAAAAACGGCTATTGATGAAGCTGACCTCACATAGCAAGGGAGAATATTCCAGAGTTTAGGACCTACCACAGAAAAGGCACGATCACCCCTTAGATCTAAGGCGACAATGAGGAACCCTCAAAATAGTTGATGAGAAGACCTGAGTGCTCTGGGGTGGGAGTAAGAGACGAAAAGGTCACTGATGTATTTGGGCACGAGACCAGATAGTGCATCATAAACATAAAGCAAAATTTTCAAATCGACCCTGAATTTAACGGGAAGCCAGTGTAGAGGTGCTAATATGGGGTAATGTTATCAGTCTTTCTTGACCCTGTCAAAAGTCTAGCTGCTGCATTTTGAACCAGCTGTAGGCAAGATAACACAGTTTGAGGGAGGCTAATGTACAATGAGTTAAAATAGTCTAACCTTGATGAATATAGTGAGTAGATCACAATATCCAGGTCTATGCTGGAAAGAAAATGTTTGACTTTAGCGATAGATCTCAGGTGGAAAAAGCTACCCTTGACAACAGCATTAATTTGCTTATTTAAAAGTAAAGATGAATCTAAAATCACTACAAGACTTCTTACATGATGTTGTACATTCGATGACAGAGGACCTAACTGGGCGGCCAGGCCAGGCCAGGCCAGGTAAGGAGGACATGGGGTACCTATGTGTAAGATTAGCATTCTGAGATGCTATTCTTCTCACCACAATTGTACAGAGAGTTTACCTAATTTACTGTAGACTTTGTCAGATTGAACCAGTCTTGCCATTCAATGTTGCCCTCTATCATCAACAAGGCATTTCCATCCACAGAACTGCCCCTCACTGGATGTGTTTTGGTTTTGGCACCATTCTGAGTAAATTCTAGATACTGTTGGTGCCAGATGGGCTGGTTTGAGTATTTCTGTAACTGCTGATCTACTGGGATTTTCACACACAACAGTATCTAGAATTTACTCAGAATAGTGCCAAAAACAAAATATATTCAGTGAGTGGTAGTTCTGTGGACGGAAATGTCTTGTTGAAGAGAGAAGGCAACAGAGAATGGCCAGACTGGTTCAAACTGACAAAGTCTACAGTAACTCAGATAACCGCTCTATACAATTGTGGTGAGAAGAATAGCATCTCAGAATACTATTCTGAGATGCGGCACAAGGAGGAACTACACAATATTAGGCAGGTGGATTTAATGTTGTGGCTGATCTTTGTTTATATGTATATAGGCCCCATACATAAAAAAAATACAGGATGCAGGAAGTGTATTATTTATATGTTTTTTATCTTTATAATCATATCTCATTAGATTAGAAAATGTCATGAAGTATCAACCAGGTACAACAATGTTAAGTATATTTTTCAAGCTGTTAAAATGGCTTTGGGGTCTGTCAGACCCCAAACAGAATATAAGTGCTGAGAATATATAAAAAAAAAAAACAAAAAAAAAACATGAAAAATCAAAATGAATAACATCACTTGCTTTACTGTTGAGACTCCAGTGAGATCAGGAAATAAGAAATGGGGGAAAAAACTATTGAATAAAAGGAGCCACTTTGATTCATGGCTGACATGCCATCTCCCCCAGGCTTAAAGCTCTTCAAAACATGCTGAGATGCTGTGTGTTTCAAAACAACTGACAAAAATATTATCATTACTTCCTTCCATTTAATTCTCCTGGTATCTTTCCTTTAACGAGAATGAGACAAATGCTTATTAGCGGGTGAAAAAACAAGCCCATCACCCTATTACAGGGGGAGGCACTGCTTTTTGCCTTTAGAGAACCAAGGCCAACAACAGGACATTTCCCCCCATTAAAAGGTTTCCTCTCTGGAGGGGAGACAGTTAAGTGACAGTTTAAAAGCTTCTCCCCTTCTATGAAAATGCTGCTACCTTCCTTCCACACAATTGCACAGGCTAGTCAAACTGCATTAGTGATGCACTCTGTCTTTATATTGTGACACAATAGGCCTTATATGTGTTGCATTGCAGCGCAAGTCTATTTGAGTCTATTTTGAAAGCTCTCTGCCACCACCAACACAGATTATAGTGTTGTGACATTTTCTCTCACAACACAATCAAATATATCATCATCAGTGAGATCAATACAGACTAATTAACTGAATTGCAGTCGAAGATCTGGTGAGTTGTATTGCACCTTAAAGAGATAGTTCACCCCCAAAAAATTAATATTTTTTTCAATATAATTTACTCACCACCACCATCATGTTGTTCAACCACAAAAGGAGACGTTAGGCAGTAAGTTAGTGTCAGTCACCATCCACTTGCTTTTTTTATACAATGAAAGTGAATGGAAACTAAAGCATTCAGTTTAATGTTTCATTTTGTGTTCCACAGAAGAAAGAGATTTATACCATTTTGGAACAATATGGCAGTGAGTAAAAAATGACTAAATTTTGGGTGAACTTTTAAACACTGAACTTTTATCATTTTAAACACTGCTCCATATCTCTATCTTCAAAATGAATAGTAAAAAAAGCCTTAAATGAATCCGTTAGAGGGTGTGCGTATGTATGCATAATTGTAATATGAATGGATATCAAAGAACATTCATATTTTGTAAACATTTTTGTGTTCCTCCACCAACCACCCAAGCTTTGGAGGTCAGACATCTCCATGTGTACTGTTGTCCCCAAAAAGTTAGGACAAGGATGACTTTCAACTTGATGAGGGATGGATTTATTAAATTGGACAAACTTCTGAAAGTGCTTCATCTTCAAATGATGACCCATTACAATTTAGATAACTGTATGCTTATGCAAATCGATATCTCTGGCAACAGTCTTTGACCATATATGAATATGCATGTCTTTATTGTGAGGAATAATTGGGGAATATTTGCATTTGTTTATTTGTACCAACGAAAGCTTATTTCATTATTCATCTCTTCAAATCTAGGGAGGTTCTTTTGCTGTTTAGAAGTTCTTTATACTTAATTCAGACATACTTTGGAGTTGATCTGCAGCAGAAGGGCTCACCATTCCACAGATGCACAATTAACAAGGCACCTTTAAACTGTTTGTTTAAAACTTTGCTCATATATATAAATTATATTGAAAAAAAAGACCAAACACTGGGATGGCATTTCATGGAAATGACAATGGAAGAGTTCAGCCTGTTTATAATTAAAGGGATAGTTCACCCTTAAATGAAAATTATCTTATCATTTACTCACCCTCATGCCATCCCAGGTGTGTATGACTTCTATTCTTCTGCAGAACACAAATTAAGATTTTTAGAATATCTGTTAGTCCATGCAATGTAAGTGAACAGTGGCCAGAAATCTGAAGGTCCAAATATAACATAAAGGCATTATAAAAGTAATCCATAAGACTCTAGTGGTTAATCAATGTCATCTGAAGTGATACAATTGGTTTTGGATCAGAACAAATCAAAATATATCTCCTTTTTCACTATACTCCTTGCCATTGCATTCTCTATGCACAATCATGGTTTCAAGCTCGATTACACTTCCTAGTGCTTGATGCATGCAAGATGATGCTATAGGAAGTGTAATCAAGCTTGAAATTTCAATTGCCAAGGAGACTACTGTCAAGATTTATAATAAAAAGGAATTACATTTTGGTCTGTTCTCACCCTCAGCTATCATTTAACTTCTGATGACGAGAATATAACCACTGGAGTCGTATGGATTACTTTTATGATGCTTTTATGTGATATGTGGACCTTCAAAGTTCTGGTCACCATTTACATTCTATGGACCTTCAGAGCTGACATATTCTTCTAAAAATCTAAATTTGTGTCCTGCAGAAGAATGAAAGTCATACTCATCTGGGTTGGCATGAGGGTGAGTAAATGATGAGAGAATTTTCATTGTTTGGGTGAACTGTCCCTTTAAGTCAATACCTTACTAAATAAGTATTTATTATGAGTATTTAGACAGGGAAAAAAAATGAATAGCTGCAAATAACTTGTGATGATAATAATGGGTGACTATTAGAAAGGCTTAAGACCATTTTTTCCCAATTTATGTCTTTTCAGGGCAATTCTGAGAATCAGACACTAATTTTGAGCGCCTTGCCTATATCTGAAATAACCAATAAGTAACAAAGCTAACTGCTGTGTGAGACAATCAAATACAAATCAGTCATTATTTGCATCTGATAATGTTAGGTCTCAAAAACCTTTGCTCTGGAATATTAAACAGTGCATTTTCAGTAAGGAACCAAGTAACAGAGGAAGGTGAGGAGGACATGCACACTGCAGGTTAACCGGCAGCTTGGATTCTATTTTTGGGCTGGGCTTGAGGGTAACAGCATGTCCAACGCATGCCATCATTTAAAATGACCTCTATCTTTAGCTTTCTGCCAGTTATAGATAATATGAATTCTGAAACATTAATTTACATCAATAAGCTCAATACTTTTAGTATAGAAAATAATTTATTAGGTTTGGATGAACTGTGACTGTAATCACACAAATGCATCTTTTCTGCATTATATTATTTAAATGGTTATTATTGGTTGTTATCCTAATAAGGTCATGTAATATGCTGATAATTGAGGGTGTTGACAGTGAATTGAACACGTTGTGACCTTGATAAGATCTTTCTCACACAGCGGCACTGTGAGGATGTGTGTACTACGAAAAAGAGAGGGGAAGAGAAGATGATAAAATGGCAGTGGCCACTCTATAACACACATACACACACACTCTCACACATAAATGATGAATGGCACACACACTAACACAGTGTATACATTTCAGACTACTGCTGCACACTAAATATTTCAGGGACAGCTACATGGTGCATACATTTTTTTAATTTTTTTTATATATAAATAAATTAAATAAACTAATGGTTCAATTGTGCTAAAATGCCAAATAGAGATTATTTAAACTATTATTTTAGTCAAATTTACACTAAATCCATTATATGAAATAGCTAAACCCTTTTCAGATAAAAGCTAACACTTGTTCCCTATCGATATAGTGACATTATGGGTCTCTCTTGGGAGCCCCAAACACCTCTGATCATTGAGAAATGGCCAATGGGAATTGGCGAGTGGAATTTACATGCTGACTCGCAACCACTCATTCAGATTTGCTTCTTCGGAGCCGAGCGGTTGATTCACAGAGAGCTGAATTTCACTGCCGGTCCATTCACCTCTGGATGCTGTTTGATTTGCGGTGCATTACAGCGGTTTCTCTCCCTTGTGCACAGACTAAGTGCAGAGAACGCCCCTGGTTAAAAGCATATACATTCTTGCACAAAAATTATTTATTTTCTCTAAAAGAGTGGCACTGACGGGGAGCATCTTTTTAAAGATGCCTTTCCATCTGTATTTAGTTCCTGGTTGTGATCGCTACCTCTCCGCCTCTGGCAGCCACGATCGAAGCACTTACTTTGCTCTGCATACCCACCAAACCCACGCTGGCAAAGGCTGCGGCGGAGTCGGTATCGTCAGCATGGGCACATGAGACAGCGTTCATTGATGGATCATGTTCTCACAGCGAGAACATGACCTATGGGTATGAGGCCACGTTGGTTAGCACTGGGGGCGATTTGGGGGCCCCAATGGGAGTGGTTCCCCACAGACCTCCCATTCCCCAGTACACTCGCTTGCCCCTGTCAAGTTCTGGGATGAGACAGGCGAATTGCCCCACGGTGAGTTTAATGTCTCATTCAGGGCTTGGGAACAGGATGAGCTCTCGATCGCAGCATCGGATAAAGCAGGCTTATCTAGTCGGATGCGGAGGACTTGACTGGGCTACAACCTTCAGGTGCGGTCGCCCAGTCTGAGGCCGACGCGGAGCTGGTGACATGATTGCCCGGGCAGCCGCAAGCGTCAGGCTGGAGTGGAACCCTCCACCCTGCCCTGAACCCTGGCGGCTTGACGACTGGTTCCTGGGCTCAGAGCGCTGCTCACGGCCGTGCCCTGCCCAGGTCCCATTCTTCCCGGAGGAGTACGAGAAGCTCACAAAATCGTGGCAGGCACCTTTTTACTGCCTGGACCCAATCTCTGAGCTCCTCCGCTCTCACTACCCTTGATGGTGGGACAGCCAGGGGGTATATGGCGATTCCCCAGTTGGACAAGGAGGTTGCGGTGCACTTGCCACCTGCTGGAATTGTCCGAGACACCTGTCCAGGGCCTGTAAACTCCGGCTCAGCTCTGCACCAGGCCAAGGTGCTGAGAGAACTGCATGAGGGCAGTCCTGACCCAGGATGGATGCAGGAGCTGTGCTCAGTGGCCGATCTTGCCCTCCGGGCAACGAAGGTCATGGCGCGGACTCTCGGGCAGGCGATGTCCACCTTGGTGGTCCAGGAACACCACCTGTGGCTTATCCTGGTCGAGATGAGGGAGGCAGACAAGGTGTGTTTCCTTGATGCCCCCATCTCCCAGGTTGGCCTATTTGGCGACACCATCGAGGACATTGCCCAGCAGTTCTCGTTTGCTCATCACCAGGGGTGTCCCCCTGCTGCAATTACACCGACTCCGCCGCAGCCCTGGCCAGCGTGGGTATGGTGGGTATGCGGAGCAAAGTAAGTGCGTCGATGTTCTCCTCAGCACAGCCACGAGCTGTGGAAGGACACGATAGAGCCTGGCCATTGATCCAGGGCAAGCTCCTTTTATACCCGTATGTCCGGGGGAGTGGCATGCAAATTCCACTTGCAAATTCCCCCAAGATCAGAGGTGTTTGGGGCTACCAAGAGCGACCACTAGTGTCACTACATTGACACAACGTCTAGTTCATCTATCAGGGAACAGATGTTACGACAGTACCAAGACATTCCATTCAACACAGCCTTGACATTCTAGACTGAATACACTCCACTTTTATCCATCAATCACACATTTATTTGCTATAATGCTTTTGATTTTTTCTCCAAATGAAATCAGGTGTGAGATTATGCAAACAAATGTCACACATTATCTGTATTTCGCTTGCTGTCTCTCTATCTTCCATTCCCTGTGACAATAATAAGCGCTTTCCTTAATCGTTAAATCGGACAAGCTCTAAAAATAAAAATAACTGTCAAATGCCTTCGCTAAGAGTTTCTCTCATTTGCTTCCCTGCAGAAGGGCGTGTTTCATATGGTGGAATGGGGTCTCTGTCTGCTGTAGGCTGAAGCAGTGACTGCACTGCTGGGGAAAACCTTCACATTGACCCATAAATCATTCATGCTTTTCCTTCTGTATGCACACAAAGAATTCGCTTCCACTGCCTCAGATAGTGCATAGCTCAACCGAACAGTCTACAAGCTACATCAAAATCAGTCAGTCCAAAAACAAGACATCATTTAACAAAGGAAATAACAATGTGTAAGGTTAAAAAAAAATAAAAAATTAATCCTGCCTACAGCACAACAGTTGATGCAAAATTCATTATTCCATAAAAATAAAAATAAATTAATTTAAAGGGATAGTATACCCACAAATTACAATTCTGTCAATATTCACGTTACCTCATGCTGTACCATTTTACATTCATTCATCCGTGGAACACAAAAATAGTTTTTATACAGATTTTAGACATAGTCACCATTCAGATTTATTGTATGGAAAAATAAGCTAACATTCAGCCTAACATCTCCTATTGGGTTCCAAAAAACAACATGAGGGTGAGTAAACGATCACATAATTGTATTTTTGGTGAACTACCCCTTTAATCAATTAAATTAATTGAACTATGTTAAATAATGATGAAAAGTAAATTAATTGGCCAGTGTTCTACTGTCAAGTAATGAATTTCACACTGAAAGGGAGCAGTATGGCACGATAGAAGTGTTCTGCAGTGCTGATTTTAGTGTAGCTTTAGACCCAACACAGCATTAATAAATAGGTCATAGAGCTTTTTTACCCTTTGAATGTTTCAGGCTCGGCTTGGCAAATTGAACATAATTAAAGCCCAAGGCAAAGGTTGCACTTTTCTTGAAATAACAGGCTGTGTTGCAGCACACACAGAGAGAGAGAGACAGATAGGAAGGATGGTCCAAGGATCTGTGCAGCTAGGCAAAGCAGCCTCCTTAAAGGACAAAAGCGGATAAGAAAAAACAGGCAGCCATTACGCCAAAAGCCTACAGCGCACATAATAAAACAATGAAAACTCCAGTTGTATAGAGCTGTATACACATTTAAAGAAAAATATATAGACAAAAAATGTATCTGATAATTGCAAAACTGCATGCATAGGCTTTGGATTTTTTGCAGGATGTTTGTGCATGCATGTGTGTGTACCTTTAAAAAGGAAGGGCATGGGGGATGTGTGTGTCAGAAGACATTAGTGTCAGTATCCTTTTTGAGGACAGTACCTGGGCCGGCTTGGGTCACTCCAGCATCACAGCAGATTTTAGCCAATAAAGATGCAAGCAGATTATACTCAAGCAGGATAAAATCTTCCTCTTTGCACCAATGAACCGGCTCCACTAATCAGCTGAGGACTTTCCTGTCGCACCTGGCCCTGCTTGACCTGAACCTGGATGATATAAGATACAAAAAGAAACCAGACTTTAATGAACGGTTTTGCTATCTAAAACTGCATGCATTTAGTGCAAACCAAAATTAGCTGTTGAAGATGGATTAAATAAACACACATTAAGAAATCAATGATATTTATACACATAAAAAAAAAATAATGAATGTGCGGTTACAGAAATGCCCATACAATTAAAGTTTATAGGGTTTAAAAGCAGAAATCATGAATAAAAGGCCACATGTAATGCTATTTTCCTTTGGTGTGACATGCACCAAATGCCATCTAAACCTATTTTAAACAACATTTTGGTAATTTTCCTTTATGTGTATCAAGCATGCAGCTTTTATTTTTACCTAATATTAATTGGAAGACTACATTTTGTATTTTTTTAAATCCATTTGTCACATTGCAGGACCATTTAAAATGCAAAAATGTGTTACAAATGGTGGAATTTTAAGACATGGCAGTTATAGGACCCAACATATACACTTATTCTTATACATTAATTTAAATTTTAACCTGAAATCTTGCTGTTGATAAAAAGAAAAGTCCATAGAAACATTATACATCAGCCCTTATAACAGAATGTTATATTTCTACCAGCAGTTTACCACATAAAACAAGTGGCCTCCATCACAGGCCTGAGCTTGTGCTGAACATTAGAAATATTTAGAGACATTTATAGAGATCTTGATGTGTTTAAAGTGTGTTTTTGAGGGAATGTAATGGGAATGACATTGAACGATTTGCTCTCTATTTGGCAGCCCCAGCTGGGTTAAATGCCTCTTCCGCATCCTCAGAAAATTAATGACAGAAAATCTCAACCTGAAGGCTTTGATCCGCCATAGGGCGCCCGGGCCCTGATTAATATGCAACATTATTAACTGTCTGTAACAGCCAGCAGACGCACAAACACACACATGAAACCATTAAACCAATTTTAATCGTGAAACCATGCAGGCAAACACATACAAAACCCATAAAAGTATGAAGATGAACACGCACGCACGCACACACACAAAAACACACATAGACACGTTGGTGCAGCTATCCTTATGAGGACTCTCCATAGACATAATGATTTTTATACTGTACGAACTATAGATTCTATCCCCTACCCCTAAACATAATCCTCACAAAAAACTGTTGGTGAAGGCAAGTGATTTGAATTATGGAGACACTGGAAATGTCCTCATAAACCACATTTATAGCATAATATCCTTGTAATTACCATTTTGTAACCTAAAAAGAATTCCTCGTTTTGTAACCTAAAAAGATTTCCTCGTAAACCACCCAAACCTGCCCACACACACACACACACACACGCACACACACACACACACAAAATACATCTTTGGAGTCCAGTAAAAATTCTGCAACATATTAGTAAAGTACTGTATGTTCCACAATTTGTGCATAATACTATTATGTTTGTATCGAACACAGTGTGGTTTATGCAATGAATTATTGCATGCTGACAGCAAGAATCCACTGAATTTCAAGAGACATTTAGAAACCAAAATTAATTGACATTTAAAATGTGTCTTGAAATTTCTATTCAGTCTATGAATGTTAACAATTTTAGATTTGCATTTTGGGGCTTGTAATTCATGGAAATGCTAATAAATTTCAGTGTCTGAAAATAGGGACATTTAAATTTATGCAAACCTTATCCAAAGAGGCTTACAGTGCATTCAAGATATACTGTACATTTTATCAGTTTGTGTATTCCCTGGAAATCGAACAATGATGACCTCGGCATCACTAGCACTATGCTCTACTAGTTAAAGGAATAGTTTTCCCAAAAATGAAAATTCTCTCATTATTTACTTACCCTGATGCGATCCTTGATGTGTATGACTGTCTTTCTTCAACAGAACACAAATTCAGATTTTTTGAAAAATGTGTAAATGTGTGCCATCAGGCTGCTGGCTATTTGAAGGGCCAAAAGTCACATTTAAATTTAAATTGACTCCAGTCGATCAATGAATGTCTTCTGAAGCAAATCGATATGTTGGTGTAATAAACAAATCGATAAATAAAACAAAGTTTCTTAACTTCAAAAAATCACTTCAAGTCAGCAGTCGACGCATCAGTGATGCAAGCGCTATGGCGTGTTCACGTTAGAAGTCAGAAGCGCTTTGTATACAGAGGAACAAACATCACGTGAAAGTTAGTTCATATCAAACAGCAATACAGCGCTGGGTGGAAACAAAGATTTAAAGTTAAAAACGTTTTAATTATCGATTTATTTCTTACAACAACCTATCGATTTGGTTCAGAAGACATTCATTGATTGACTGTAGTCGTGTGGATTACATTTATGCTGCCTAAATGTGACTTTTGGACCTTCAAATAGCCAGCAGGCTGATGACACCCGTTTACTTTGTATGGACCTACAGAACTACAGAACTTCAACATTTTTCTAAAAATCTTAATTTGTGCTCTGCTGAATAAAGACAGTCACACACATCTGGGATGGTATCAGGGAAAGTGAACTAGAGAATTTTCATTTTTGGGTGAATTATTCCTTTAAGCAACAAGATTTATATATATATATATATATATATATATATATATATATATATATATATATATATATATATATATATAAATATAAATATAGTAATATTTCCCTCCCATATAGACACACATAGACTAGGAGCGAGACATTAATGGAAACCTTTGGTGCAGTTTAAGATGAGCTGAACTGGTAAATGCCTTTCGCCAAACACAGATCCTTCAGATACTATTTTAACATCATTATCCTATGTGTGCCATTGTGTCTGGAAAGCACTGCAGATGAATGACAAAGGGAAATACTAGAGGAAAAAGGAAGAAACAGAAAGAGGGAAAATGGAATAAGAGGAATTGGATGAGCGACAAGAACAGAGAAAGGCGGAGAGGGAAACGGCAGCATCTTTTCCCCTCCTCCCATCGCTCCACGCTGCTGCATGTTTGCAGAGGTCATGATAGCGACACAAACTAATGACTGTGTGTTTAACACTGTGTACGTGCGAGTAACCGTGTAGAAAGCATCACTGTAAATAAACAGTAAATATTTCTGTTAGATGGCACACTCTTGCGCTAAATAAAACAGTTACAGATGACATATTCATGAAGACCTGCACATGCGTCTTTGGCATTTTAGTGATAAATCTGTACCTGTACCAGAACAATTTACATATTTTAATACAGAGAATAAAAACCAATTTGTTTTTTTCTTTTGTAAATGTTCAGGATTTTCATATAACTGCCATTAGATTAGAAGAGAAAAACGAGCCAATCCTGCATAAATTATCTTGCAATAGTATGTGGGTGAGCAGCGTTCAGCTCTACTTATCTAGGTCATCCCAAAACGGCTTAGTGAGTTTTCATACAGCACGACTACGTTCACGTATACCACGCACATACAGAATGCATTTGGATACGTTGCATATGTTTTATAAACATTCATATATTAGGCTTAATTTTATATAAATGTACAAGGGAATGAGCATCGTAGGTACAGAGAATATAAACCATTCATTAAAATGTGCACAATTTTTAATCACCTTTTTTGCCTTCACTAGATCATGTTAAATGGCCCTGCATTGTGGCAAATTAATTTAAAAAGTACAGTTATTTCATGTAGCCTCTTAATTAAAATGAGGCCATAAAAGCTGAAAGTATGTTTAAAAGAACAAGTAAAATTCTGTTCCAGATTTTTTCAAGTTAAGCTCAATGGACAGCATTTGTGGCATAATGTTGATTACCAAAAAGGGGGAGGGGGGAATAAAAAGCATTGAAATAAAACTGAAGTGGATCCACACACTGTTTAATTATTCCCTTTTATTAATTAAAAATCACAGCAACGTTTCGATCAGAATGATCTTCCTCAGGAGCACATCAACAGGAAACACATCGATTTAAGTACATTTGTTACAACCAAACACATCATTGTTCATTTTCATTTGAAAAAAAACAAAAACATAATCTTTCAAATCTTAGATACATTGGTATTGAACATGTCAAATCACCCAGAAGAGGTGGTGATGCTAATAAACATTTTTTGAAAAGAGAGGCCTATTATATTTATACACTTAACAATTTATATCCTAAGGGTCTTAACTTGGATTTTGATATCCATCTGTTCATCTGATTCATTTGGACTCTGTCTCAAATCGGACTCGAACAAGGTGGACTCAAACCCAACACTAGTTTTTACTTAAATTGCAACATTTACAATCATGTGATTCACTGATGTTTGTGAATAGTTTGTAATTGTGGAAGACTGGTGTATGTTTTGCTGATATTTTAACTCAGCAATTAATTGTTCTCATTAAGTGAGATTGAGTGATCATGAGATAATTGACCCTGATTATTAACAGGTGAACATAATGATGTGTTTGGTTGAAACAAAAGTACTTCAATTGATGTGTTGCCTATTGATGTGTTGCCTGATGAAGATCATTCCGATTGAAATGTTGCTGGGATTTTTATTTAATAAAAGGGAGTATGTAAACAGTGTGCAGATCCACTTCAGTTTTATTATAATGTTGATTACCGCAAAAGTTTATTTTGACTTGTCCCTCTTTTTCTTAAAAGATAATCTTGGTTACAGTGAGAAACTAACAATAAAAGTGAATAGAACCAATCCATAAATGTTAAAATACTATCTGTTTCAAAAGTATAGCCAAAAGATGTGAGCAATATATTACAATATATTTTAAAAACATGATTTTAGTATAATAAAATTGTTTACCAACCTTCTCTGTGAAAAGATATTTTGCATGGTTGCCATGACAATTTAACTATGAAAAACAACAATTTAAACAACTTTACAGCTCATATCATTTTTATTATGGAGCATTCATGAAGGTGCCTTTATAAAATTATAAGCTTCATATTTCTGCCTTAAAATCCTAAAAAAATTGTCCCAATTCACTTCCATTGTGAGGGCCTCATTGTAACCTTTTTTCCAGAAAAGGAGGGATGAATCGAAATTATTTTTGTGGTAATCAACATTATGCAACAAATGCTGTTGATTGAACTGAACTTGTAATAAACTTGTAATATTTCTTTAAAATAATTTAAGACGGAGTTCAGCTTGTCACAATGCAGGACATGTTACCTTTCCAAAATATATTTCATGTCAACTATTCATCGTCACAAAAATCATAGAGCAGATGTTATAAACAAGCTTCTGATATGTACTAATAACATCAAATTAATGATAACACAAACAAAAACAGATTCAGAGATTTGGATATGAGCACAAAGGCCGGGAGGTCCGCCCCAGGGATTTTGGCCCAATGCACCACATCTGATCATATTGCTTGGTTGTGTGCCTGCTGTGTGTGTCCTCTGTCTGCTGTCACAATGTCATCCACTATCTGTACAATTGCCCGCCTGCTATTGCTCCCTTTCTCATTCTTTCACACTCTCTCTCTCTCTCTCTCTCTCTCGCTCTCTCCTCTCAGCAGATGCAGCATATACATGCCAAGACCATGGGCAGGCACTATGATGGACAGATGGAAAGGGGTGCATTCAACAAGTGTAAAGTGCAGAGGAAGTTAGTTGGAGCAGCGCTACAGAGAGAGAGAGAGAGAGAGAGAGAGAGAGAGAGAGAAAGATGGAGGTGGAGGAGTGTGTACCTGTACCTGCAGATGGCTGGCAGGCCCAAAGGGCCCAGCTGTCATTATGCTCTCTCTGCAGGGAAGAATAACAGTTTTATCCAGAGCCCTGAAACTCAGACAGCTGCTCTCTGCGCCATGGGAATCCAGCCAGCATCGACACAGGCCTGAAGCTGCACTGTCCGCTGAAGAGGACAGTATTGAAAAATTACCATGAATCCTCTTTAACCCTGATCAAGACACCCCCCCCCCCATATAAAAATATAACACTTGCAACTTTGTGACTTTTTAAGCAAATTATGACATGCAATCTGCATTTTTTTTATACCCCCCAAAACTGCCTGATCTCATAAACATTGCATGACTGAGGTGGCATTTCTGCAAAATTCTATTACATGGTTCATTAAATGTATTGAATCCGTTCCGAGGTGAAATGTCCACTGTGTGGGGCAAAAAGCAAATGTAATTTTCTCTCAAACAGATAAGGCCTTTAAGGTTAATGCTCTATTGAGTTTTAAATGAACAAAACCTACCTACCTAACCTAAACCTTAAACCTAAAATGAACCGATAGTTTCATAAAAGCAAATGCGACTGCTGAAGCAACCAATTTATTTGGTGGTGCTTCTGTGACATTTTCAGCTCATGTGTTGACTTGCATGCTCTTCAGGAACTGTAACCCGGCCCTTTGCATCACAAGTGCACTGCTCTAGTTGAGCCACTGCGCAATCTGATCACGTAAAGTTTGTAAATGCAGTTATGTAATGCAAATGTCAAAATGTATCGTCTCACAAGTCATGCGCTACAGTAAAATTGTTTAGATGTCATAAGCCAGCTTTGTGTAAGTGTAACAGGAGCCAGCTGGTAGATAGCTGTGCAATGTGTAAACCTCACTCTCCTGACCTCAAGAGGTGCACTAGCGACTGACGCTAGAGGCTGTAGCCTTTAGCCTCCTTGTTAGCGCACCCACCTCCCACGCTGGAAACGCCGGTTCGAGTCCTGTTCGGAGTGGGGCAAGCAGGGCTGGTTACAATGGTGCCGTGACCCGGATGGGAGTGAGGTTTAGAGGGGTGAGTGCAACAATAGCCAGCTTGTAGATAGCTGTGCAATGTGTAAACCTCACTCTCCTGACCGATAGTGCGATGAAAGCAAATGTGAGGTGAAAAAATAGACATCCCTACTCTAAACCTAATCAATAGTGTCATAAAAGCAAATGTGAAACAATAAACAAAATAGCTAAAATAGCTACATGGTTTTGCAGCGCTTGTATGATATATTCGGCTAATGTGACGACTAGAACCCCAAAGTTCTGTGTTCTAAATCCAACGCTCTTATCAGCTGTGCCTCTGCACAAGTTAGACACACATGAATAAGCTTGTTTATGTAAATGGTTATGAAATGCAAGGGTTAAAATGTATCATGTTTCAAATCATTCGTAATTAGAAAAAGTATTTATATGTAATAAGATATTATTGTGTAGGGAACGGAGTGAAAAATAAGTGTTTATGAAGTGTTTATCTGCCATTTTACCCGTGATTTGTGTGAAAGTTAACAAAAATCATTGATATTGTAGCGCCTAGTGTTTATTTCACCAGAAAACTTTGGGATACGTAGAATGAGACTGTAATGTAAAACTATTTTTTTTAAATGTAGTTTGAGTAATGCTTTTACTATGAGACCAGGTTGGCCATTAGGTATCAAGGCTTGTTTTCTGAAAATGTATCTTGAATAAAAGTGTATATCTTGCTACAGTTTTTGTTGGCCAGTTTTTTTTTTTGCCTTTTCATTTGACTGAAGCATAAACCTTACTAAATGTATTTTATTTTATTTTTTTGAACAGACATTTTGTTCCAGCCTAAAGAAGGTGCCACAACTATATCTTGACAATTATTTATGTGGCTAGCTAATGGCACAAATCGAGTACCAACACAAAATGCCAATAAGGATGTTGTACAAATAAGGTTGTAAACCAATGTGAATCACTTTCATCACTTTCATTGTTGCACATACAGCATTAATTAATTTTTGCAGACAAAGAAATGTCAATACTTCTGTGTATACCTGTGAAGCATTATTTGGTTCAGCTGAACTACACTGATGACTAATATTATTGTGCTGCTCTATTCTTATAAAATTGAACATGTGTGATTTAGAATCAAAGGGAATCTTTCCAGCAGAGTATCTGCATGGGGATGTTATTTGAAGCAGGTGGTAATACTAGGCTGATTTATATACTCAGTGTCTCTGAATATATACACACAGCTGAGAGTCAGCAGCATTCAACATACCACCTCTGAATTACTCTGAAATAATAAAAGAGAAAGCAAACTGGCTAACTGACTCCTAAAACCAACCGCTTTAACTTAAATCAAATCTTAAAGCATACAAAAGTCTATTACGTGAATTTAGAAAGAGCGAACATCTAGAAGTGGGCATCATTCACTTTTATTGAGTCAGAGCACTTGCCTTTGGTGCATTGTGTACCTGTCAATGAACAGCAATTCAGTGTATACTGCTGTCCTGACAAATTGCTGTGTGTTAACGTGTTCCCTCCCTCACTAAGCCAGAGCCCAGGGGCATGCTGGGATGCACAGATAGACTCAATCTCACCCTCGGGAACAATGCAAAGAAAATGTCATGGGCCTGTTTGGAGTTTAATGCATGGCAGAATTTCAGAACATGTTAATGTGTAATCAAATACAACTCAGATTTGTTACAGCAGCAGGGGGCTTTGTTAGCATGCACTTTTATGGACTGATTAAATAAATATTTTGCATTAAAGAGATAGTTCATCCCAAAATGAAAAATCTGTCATCATTTACTCACCCTTGTTATGGTCTAAACCTGTATGACTTTCTTCCGTGGGACACAAAAGGAGATGTTAGGAAGAATGTTAGCCTCAGTCACCATTCACATTCATTGTATGGAAAAAGAGATGCAATGAAAGTGCACAGGTATGTAACAAGAGGGTGAGTATTATAAATGATAACAGAATGACCATTTATGAGTGAACTATCCCTTTACTTTATTATATTAAATAGGGGAAAGAGTGATACGTTCAGTTCCACCCCCCAGAAATCTATTTTTCTCACATCCCCAGAGCAGAGAAAGACACTATTTTGAGTCCAAAATGGTTTTTGGGCAAAACAAACACAGATAGCGAGCGGGCGCTGCAGCGTGCTGTCAGCACTTTCTTTCCGGCAGAAGAAGACACAGGCTAAATAATAAAGAGGGAGAAAAGAACAAAGCATGTGTGGTTCACAATCAGCCGTGTGTGAAGTACACAAGCACACCTCTCTAACACAGGCAGTGCCAGGGATTTAACTGAAACAGCGTTCGGGCCTCCTTGTTATCTGCAGGTTAATGGCAAACAAAGCCTGCAAGCACTACTGCCAACACCCCTGCCCTATCCCCCCAGACTTCCCTCGGCAGATAAATGGGTATGGTGTATCTTCAGTCCTAGATCCCATCTACAGACCTCACCCAGACAAATCCTTCATGGGAAGCCAGACCCACTACCTCCATATGCACCTTGAAAGATAATTTGTGTAGTAAGTAAATCAATAATGCAACAGTAAATTCACTTAAACAAACATTACTGATCCTGTTTAATTAATGGCGCCTCAACTACAATTTGTCAGTGCCACTCGCAGTCATCCCTTTGATATTTATATGAATAGTGCATTTTTTCTCTACATGCAGACCCTGACTAATGCTAATCCTTAGCTTGAGCCTCCACATCCCAGAATTAGACTGTGCAGTCCCTGAAAAGACAGCATGTTTCTACACAGCTGAAAAGTGGAATATAATTTACAATGTAAATCACATTAAGGCTCATAAATGGAGAGGAGAGAAATGTGAAAAATAGTAAATGGTAAATATCTAATTAATGCAGCCTGCATATGAGCCAAACTGAACTGAAAATATGCTTAAATTCTTTTTTTACATAAAAACATTTGATTACACGACATGCTTTAAAACCACATAATAATGCAGATAGCTGCATCCTTACCTCATGCCACCCCAGATGTGTATGACTTTCTTTCTTCTGCAAAACACAAACAAAGATTTTATACAAAAAATATCAGCTCTGTAGGTCCATACAATGCAAGTGAATGGGTGCCAAAATTATTAAGCTCCAAAACCAAAAAAGGGCAACATAAAAGTACTTTAAGCAATTCTGAAGAATATATAAGTCCTTTTTCCTTTACTTTCACTATTTGTGTCTTCTGTTTATGGTGATTCACATTCTTCATATCACCCCCTACTGGGCAGGGAGGAGAATTTATGACAAATAATTACTTAAATATTGATCTGTTTCTCACCCAGACCTTTCATATTGCATCTAAACACATGGATTTAACCACTGGAGTCGTATGGATTACTTTTATGCTCCCTTTATGTGGATTTTGGTACCCATTTTTTTGCATTGTATGCTGAGCTGAGATATTCTTCTAAAAATCTTCATTTGTTTTCTGCAGAAGAAAGAATGTCATACACATCTGGGATACCAGGAGGGTGAGTAAATCATGAAATAATTTTCATTTTTGAGTGACCAATCCTTTTAGACTTCAAGGCTTTTAGTCAAATGAAAATATGAATACTTAAAAATACTCCTAATGGTATTTCAATCATTATTGGTAAAGTTGGGAATATGCCATGTTGCATCAGTCAGCCTGATCTCAAGAAAATTATATGATTGTGGTGTCATTTTTGCAAAATGTCATTAACTGGTTCATTACATGTATAGCAGCAGTTCCAAGGTGAAAGGTCCACTGTGTGGCGCAAAAAGATCTAATGAGTTTTAAATCAACAAAACCTACCTCCCTACCCTTAACCTTAAACCTAAACTTAACCAATAGTGTAATAAAAGCAACTGAGACATGAAAAACACAATTGTTGAAGCAAACACTTAATTTTGTCATGCTTCTATGCCACATTCGACTCATGAGAAGACTTGCATGCTTTCCAGGACTATGGTTCTTTGCAACGCAAGTGCAACACTCTATCAGTTGAACTAACATGCAATTTAATTGCACATCAACACAATGTAGTAAATGTGTTTTGATATCATGAGATGGCATTATGTGAGGAACAGAATGAAAAGTGTTTATAAACTGACAATCTGACATTTTACTAAGTGATTTGTGTGAAAGTGAATAAAAGTCATTGTTGCTGTAGCGCCTCTTGTGTTTATTTCATGATACTTTCAACGAGCCACACAAAAAGTTGGTCAGAGTTATTGTTAATGACTGACTGTCAAGAGGCAGAAATGTGACACTAACAAAAATAACAGCTCAGAACCTACCCGCACACATGCTGTTCCATCAATTCCACAGCTACAAAGCTTGCAAGAGAGTTTGAACAGCCTTAAGTATGCTATCATGGTGTCTCTTGTGTGGGGCTTTTTATTTGCTGTCGTCAGGTTAATGAGCCCACCAGCCCAATTGATGTTAAGAGGCCTGCCACAAAGACGTGTCTCATTAGAGGCAGCCTGGCACTGCACACAGAGACAAAAAGCACATTCACCCACTCTGAATACCGTCATGCTCCCCATTGCTGCCAGAATGTAGAGCTACACCCGTGGCGTCTATCCTGCACACAGATTCTGGCACTTGGCCAGAACCATTTCAACCCTCTTCTGCATAAGAGAGTGCCTGGCGGGGCTTAGCCTAGCTGTGGCTGCACGGGAACATAGCGGGCACACGGCAGAACTGGCATCATGCCAGCGGCTGCTGCCCAGCCTGGTTTGCTGCAGCGGCAGCTTAAGCTGCACGTGCATTAATTCCTCCTTCAGTGCTAGAGAGAGAGTTCAGTATTGTATAACCCCCCCTCAACACACACACAGTGAAACTTGGTGTGTGTGTGGGTGATGTCTCAGGACTCAAGTGACTATAATCAGTCAGTTTCTCAGGTCTGAGAGCCGTTATCTCCTGAGAGGGGATCAATAGTGAAAGATTGGAAAGTTAGCCCATCCACTGTACCGCTGTGCCGTTATCAGCCTGCAAGCAGGTGCGCCCCTTCACCAGGTCCCAGAGCAGCATGCTGGGAAAATAGCAGATATTATGAATGTGTCCTTATGTGTACTGTGTTAGTTGTAGCTAAGACTTTACATGGATAAATGCATTTCTTCATTGAAAATAAATTAATTAATTAAATAGAAGCAAATGCAATCCTGAATATTTTTCCAATAGTTTGATTCAATTAATCCACTGTGAATCAATTTTTACCTTTGCAAATGATTCTTCTGATCTTCAAGGTTTTAAGCATCTCTTAAAAATGTCAAATAATTTTTTATATGCATATTAGTTAGTCACAAGCTCAATTCTATTCTATTCATAAAAAATGCAGCACTCATTTGAAAATGAGTGATCAATAAACTTGAATTCCACTTGAAAAAGCATGTGCAAACTGAAGAAATTAATTCAGCATTTTGCATACCTACTGTAGGTTGTATGCATCTTTTAATATATTTTAAATAAGTGTTCTTATTTCAAATGTATTTATTTCATTGTCAGTAGTGACTACAGCCACTAGTTATGTTCTACACACATTCAATTGTGATATGCTGCACTAATTTTAGATTTAAGTATAACGTAGTAATTCAGCACTAAATAAAAATAAAAATACCATCTCATCAAAACTCCAAACAACTTCAGGAGACTAAATTTCAAAGGCAAATGCCAAACAAACAAAACATTAAGGCATAAATAAGAGAACTGCACATAAGGTAATATACTTTGTACATCTAGTAAACAGTGGGATACATATACCTTAACATAAACAATATATTTTACAATTTGGTCTGGAAGATCTAGTGCTTCTGCATCTAACTCTCTTGCCCCAACACAATTTAAAGAATGCAGGCAGAAACAGCTGAGCTGACTGCAGTGATGTCACTTGCACTGATGGAATGCTTTGTTCCACAGCGTGTGCGCATGCCACCTGGGTCTGAGCAAGAGCCAGTGAGATGCACGCTGTGTGTGTGTCTGTGTATGTTCTAAGATGGCTGAGGCTTGATTCAATTACACCAGTCACTGAAGGCTCACGCAATGATTCCAAACGCTGTTAGAAACACCAGAATATCTTATTGTATATTTGACGTCTTGCGTCACAGTCGATGTTCCATTGTTTTAAATCTGATTGTAACATTTTGAAAGATTTGGGTTTAAAAGATGTTTTTGGGCTATATTTCAAATTACAATCCAATTTCAAGCATTTCCAATCGACCATCAGTTAGCTGGTGTGTATCTTTGACCGTCCCTTTTGGGAAATGCACTGGGAATAGCAGTCAAGGTAGCTGAAGCATTAATGGGGAATTATACTCATATATTTTTAGTAAGCCTTTGGGCACTTCCAGTGTCTCTAAAAGAACATGGTTGCTAGGTAACCATTATTGTTGCCATGGAGATTCACATGTTGGCAGCTGCTGCAATCAGCATTAACTCAAGGCACATATTCTCATTCCAGCAGTCAGGCGATTGCAGTCGAGTAGGACAGCAAGTCACTAGGATAGTAACTGCACAAAAACATATATTTGCCCATCCTTTACTGCATTAATAGCATCATATATGGCCGAAATGATCACCGTAGATGGGTGTAAATAATGGCTGGTTGAATCAGATATTCACTCCAATGACAGATTTGGCCACATTTGTTCAGTTTAAGGTTTGAACCCTGTTTTTAGCGCCACAAAGACAACCAATGCTTTACAAAAAGTACAGGGCCCCTGGCTGAAATGTGTTACATCCGAGAAGAATTAAAAAGGATATTTGCATCTCAATCACAAAAATACCTCTTTTTAATGTATAATTTATTTTTCAAGAAAAAAAGTTTCACAGAGAAAAAAATGGCTTATGGAATGCATGCAGATTTCTTTAAAACCAGTTATTGCACAAATGCAAAATCTCTCTTCAGAGAAGAGAAGAATTTACTAAGCACACAAAAATTCAGTATAGCGCATGTGGGTGGATGTTCAAAGCAAAGCCTTTGCTTCAATTGAAATCTCCAGTCCCTTTGGTTTTTTATGTCTATTTGTTTATGCTGACAAATTGACAATTTCCAGTGGAACTGTGTTAGCCAGTTGTACAGCATTTCAAAGGCTGTGAGGGATAAGTGATATTTTCAAGAGATTAAATTGTTCGTTGCAAAGCTATGCAAACCTATTGGAACAATTGCAGCATTGGATGAACAGTTCCAATGCACAGAAAACACACACGCACACACACACGTTGGTACGGCTATCCTTATGAGGACTCTCCATAGACATAATGAATTTTATACTGTACAAACTATAGATTATATCCCCTACCCCTAAACATAACACTCACAAAAAACCTTCTGCATTTTTACATTTTCAAAAAAAACCTTGTTTAGTATGTTTTTTAAGCAATTTGAATTATGAGGACAATAGAAATGTCCTCATGAACCACATTTATAGCATAATTCCTTTGTAATTACCAGTTTGTCCTCGTAAACCACCCAAACACTCTCCTACAAACACACACACACACATACACATACACACTAAAACAGAAAGCATAATAACTGTTATTTAGGGTGCTTTTATATCTGTCACTTTGCAGTTGACATCTTAGAGATGTGTTGCAATAAAATAACAGAATTTTGGTCCACTGTTTTCAGCCTTCAGGGCTTCATGGAGAGATATTCCCACTGCCTTGTGTCTCTGATTATATGTGTACTGCTGGCTAGTGGTGGATATCTGGATGTCTACAGGCGATATAATTCACTGCTAAGGGTGCAAGATAAGATTGTAGATTGCACTGTAAAGATGTCTTAGCATATGATAAGTGCATAACATTTTTACATGCATGCATGATAAAAGTGATAAATGAGAACCCTAAGAAGATTTATTAACATTTACATTATTATGTAAATATAACAGCATAGTGCATTTTGGTTTTATAGTATAGTACTCTATGTGGTTGACATGCTCTTTAATTTCCAGTGTGAGGCATGACCTGGAAGTAATAATTGCTGCAGTTTTTAACATCTTTTTTGTACTCCATATTTGATAGGATGGTCAAAATGTAAGAAATGTATAAACAAAATTCAATTAAAATGCAATATATCTGTATGATAACTGGATAGCAATCACAAGCAACATGAGAAAGTCATTTGACAACAATGCAGCATACTGTTTGAAATGATTATCTTATAATTATGCCAACTGTTTCACCTACCTTTTTTTTTTAACTAATCGGCAAACTACAGTGAATAATGCACAGTAGGCAGGAAGCTAGTATTCTGGTTTGAATATACCATAAATTATTTGATTTTTCACCTTTTTGTTATGGGGTAAATTTGTTTAAATGTGTTATAAACGTAAACCTTTACTTAACTGTAAAGACTGTTTTTAATAAAACAGTTGTCTTTGATTGCCAGACAAAAAAATACAAATAAACTGGAAGGGAATAAAAGAGTGAAGCACTCTTGAAAACAGACTTTAATGGCCTTCCTTCTATGTTCCTTCTTCTGACATTTAGCTGCTCAGTGTGAAAAGGGCTAGAAGTTCAGGTGCCTCAACGTGCATGCTTGACCTCAAGAGATGTAGGACAGGAGAGGCCCAAAGACAGTAATGAGCTCTCTTGACCCAAAGAACAGCCTGAACAACAACATAAAGGCTCTAGATGTACTAACATGACAATGGTTCATGCATATGAATGGTACACACACACACACATATACTTAGCATGTGTGAGTGAATACAAAGCCTACAGTGCAAATTAATATCATCTGTCTATCATCAATAATGTGCATCACAATCAATTGCACAGTTTAATCACATTTCAAAGAGAACTGATTCAGCCATGATGGTCTGTCTGCTGAGTGCACAGTATAAAATACTGGAGGGACAAAAAGCAAAATGGCTTGTAAAATGACGTGTAGCACAGACAATCTGGTCTGTTGTCACGAAAACAGTGCTAACTGGCCCGGATAACCTGAACCTGAAGATTGAGAGTATGGACCCAGTGCCTAGAAATAATCTGCACTTATCAGGATCTACTTGGTTTTTAACAGCTTATTAACAAATAAATTAGATCACAGTGGGAGAGAAGGGAAAACCTTAGTTACATCCTTTCACATGGATTATACAGACAATGTGAAAAGGAAGACACCCCCACCCCCCAGCCGAGAGCAGAATGTGGGGGCAGTGAATGGTGGCACTCTATAGAGTGGTCAAATGCAGGTTTGTACAATATAAGAGCTAAGAGTGGAACCATCACGATTAAGATGCAGCACATTTTGACAATTGAGTTTGATCAGCAAACACTTCTCATTCATGACCTGTCATGCACTTCAACAAAATTTGATGTATAAAATAACAATGTTTTAATGATATGCTTGGGAGTGTATACTACTCATGTGCAAAACTCTAATAATACACAATGCTAAGTGGTTAGTGTTCTACACATTCAGATAAAAGGTAGAGGTTGAATAAGTTTGGTATGTAAGCATCACTATAACTGATATTTGAAATGACAGACTGCAACTGCAAGAAAAGGTCAGATCTTCTGAAAACCATGCATTTAAATGCCCACAATAACTTGTCGGCTCACAAAATCAACTACCTACTGGAACAAGGATAGTTTATCAGGGCATTTAAGATAATATTCGGAGCGTATATGCAGTGTAAGTGATTTCAAAAGGGGAAAAAGACGCTTATAAGATACATAAAAGGTTTCATTTTTCTCTAATCGCACAGAATACGGACGATGGCTCAGTCGGCAACAGAAATGTTTCCACAGCTGAAGGGGTTGCGTCTAAAACGTGAGCATGAAGATAAGCGTGATGTTTGATTTTGGAGTATGCAGCAGTATGCATTATGCATTTCATTTCTGACGGAAGCTGAGTAGATTATATTTACAGTCTTTATTTTACAAAGTGTTGTCAAATGCAATTTATTACTCACATAATGCAGGTTAAATTAGTACAAATATCAACATTCGTTAAAACAGCAGCAAGTTCGTCTCCAACTTGCAAATGAGCGCATTTAATGCACAAACTAAGAGGCATAATTGTTCGAATAATTAATTATATGTACTAAAGGGTTTAATAACGTTCAGAGGTAATTTATAACATGTTTGTAATGTTTGAAATGTTTGTAATGCTTGTGAAAAACAATTCACACGAAATAAGTTTGACCTACAAATAACCCCGTAAACAACCAAAATAATTACAATTTCCTTCAGCTGCAAAATTACAGAAAATATCAGATAACTAAATTAAATTCGAAGATGCAGTATTTCGTTAAAATATTGCAATTTGTATGTTAAGTTGCCCATCGACCAATTAAAGAACATTTGTTTTCAATTAATGTGGTAAAGATGCTGAATAAAATTAATGCATTAATTTAAAAAAATGTCTCGACATCAAAATCAAAATGATTATTATTATTTATTTTTTTGCAAAATCATTTGTAAACTTAAATAGTGAAATATACTGACTGAGTACAAATAAGTATCTGAAACCAGCAAACGATATTAAATCAACATTTATCAGCGATTACAAAACGTGTAAGCAAAACTTTGATTGAATCACATAGACTATCATCACACTACGGTACATCCTGCATGACAGCTAATGCAAAGTGTGCTGCACAAAGTGTACTACATTAAACGTCTAAAAATTATGCCTTACTTGAAAGCGTGTATTTGAGGTCCTTTCATCCTCGTAAAGATAATCATTCAATTCTAACGTAGGATATACCTCTTATTCATATACATCACACAACTCATTCTGGCCTATACTGGTAGCTACAACTTTACTCCCACATGTGTCCCTTTAAAAACAGGGCCCTCTAGCCACGCCTGATTAACAAATGTGTATCTGTTTTGAAGTGCAGTACAATAGGTGATGCCCTGTGACCCGGGAGCCTCGACCTCGCGTAGGGTCATTGTGGCGCGCGGAGAAAGGGGCTTTGGGGACTTAAACCCAATGCACTGACCCGGAGCTTCGTCATTCATCCCGCCTGACTGCGGTTGCCTGCAGCTTCTATTGTTTCAGAGACAAAAACAATGGCGTTTTCCCAGGGAGAAAAATTCCATTTAAAGTTGTAGACCGCAAGTAGCCCGCTCTTATGGTTTGGCGCATCAAGACCACAATGCAAATGGAATATTAAATAACATATTCATGTTTGATTCATTCATGCTTGATTAAATCGGACTGCCCAGCGAGTGTGATAAAAATGAATTAGGACAATCTGTTTGATCGTTTCAGCATGTAAACCCTGTCTGTAACAACTCCTCAACTAAATACACTACTACACTGTACTTTAGTAGGCTAATGGACAAAGCCCATTAAGGATACACATTTGACTTTTGGATGTATAGCACTGTTGGATTAGATTAATTTTATCTATTTGATTTTTGTATGTGATTCCTAACAGCATCCTTACCATACTTGACATCACAAGTCGATGGCTAAAAATAACAGCGATACAACCACTGACGTGGTAGACAGCCATGGTAGCCTACTTCGATTAAATATTAATGCAAAATCACTCAGAACAAATACGAACGAACTAAAGCATTTCTGATAGATTTACCTTTAACATGCTGATTTTTTTTTTTTCTGTGCATTTTTTTGTAATAAAATGTTACCTTCAACTTCACCTAACTTTGTTTTTCTGTGTGCAGTAACAACAGCTGCACGTGCTGAAATTATATAATTTTCATCAGAGTAAATAGGTTACTGCTGGCGATAGGAGAGAGTACTGCAGCCAGGATATCCTGATTGGCTGTGAATTTAACCTTCTTATATCTAAAAAAAAAAGAAGATGAAAGAAAAGTGCCTGTTTATAGTTAAACAATCTGAGTTACCCTCTCACATCTATTTCGATTGCTGTGAAATACGTCGTAATTTGTCTTTAATAATGATTAATGGAAAGGAAGAATGTGTAGGCCTACCTAACAAATACAGTGAGACCGAGCAATGATTCTTCGATACAACGTGGGCCACTGTGGCGTCGTAATGGACCTCTCAGGACGTACTAAATGTGACAAACTGCGTTCAAAACACTAAGGCAACCATTCAGGTCTGCAGTTATAACGCACTCGTAATCTAAAACAAGATTATCGCGCGGGCAACAAATCTGACCGAGTTTTATTAAATGCACGAATAATATAATATCATCAGTGATGTATAGGCTACATTAGACACCATGTGTCATTTCAACGGTATAAAAGCTCGAGGTTTTTGTGTTGAGGACTATTGCAATTTTAAATTTGCAACTGTGTATGTGTGCGCGCGCGCAAGGGGGAGAGCGTGAGGGAGAGAGATTTTAACTCATTATAATGCATAGAACGACCTGCCCTCTTTTGAAAAAAAGGGAAAAACGCAGCCATGCTTTGCAGGGGCTCCAGCCCCTAACTCACTGCAAGATAGGGCAAGTAGCTTGGCGGAGGCATCCATCTACACGTCCACGCAGCGACACAACCAGGAATACAGTTATGCTTCTTTAAATAATGCCACTGAAACGCTGAATAGCACGAAGACAGACTCATGCAAATGAATGGATATGAATACGAATACAAGATGGAAAATCACCGACCTCCGGCTGTGGCGCGAGCGCGTAAGTGTGGAATATTGACAAAGCTATTGGGATTACGTATACAAAATAAGCAAAAAGAGAGAACACTCAAATGGAAATCGTATTCGTCTGAGATTAGACAAAGTGATTATATAATTGTTAAAAAGCTTGCTCGCGACCAGCATCATCAGAACAGAACGACAGGCAGTTTTCCCCACGCTACACTTGCTATTGTTTTACAGAGAATGTGTAGGCTGTGCATGAGAAACGCATGCGAAATGAAACCACATGCATGCTTCTAACGGTTTATCCGCCGGTTGTCGCGGACGCACATTGTGTTTTCACGCAAAACGCACGAGGGCTGGTAACGTGTTCTTTCGCTTTGTTTATGTCCGCTTGATTCCCAGAGACAATAGATTAATGGACGCTGGGTCAACTGGGTCATATTTTATTGCTCATTATGATTCTGCAAAAACTAATAAATCAGAAGCAAGTAGGTTAAAGACCAGGAATGAGCAGGCAGGTTTGGATTATAGTGCAAGGCTGAAATATTTATCAAAAATGGCGTTTCCCTTTGTTTCTCGATTCAATTCATACGGCCATCCTGTGCAATTCAAATGAAATATGTGAGCCACTAATAAATAAACAAACATGTACGTCCTCTATCTTTGAAACAATAGGTAGGCTATTATATCTTTTAGTACAGCTGCCCCATGCATGGAGATGTCATCGACGCGAGGTGTTTTGATGGTTGTAATGGTCTCTTATGGCATGGCGATGGAGTGAGCAGTGATTGCAGTTCTGATGTTGATGAGCTTTTTCATTTATGCTATTATTCTCTGTATTTTTAAACGGAATAGCCTTTACAATTTTTAATCTCCTGTTTTGGTGAGAACATTAGGCTAAATAAAAAGGCAGGCACATGATGTAAATTAAAAACAGCATATACAGCAATACGCAATAGGTTATCATAATGATTAGAACTGACACTGATGTTAACAGAATATTTGATTGATGCGGATCATATAACGCAAAAAAAACCAATGATCTATGCACAAACTGGCGTAGTCTGGGACGTCGAGGAGTTTGTCCGGTTGTTTGCTGTTGTACCGAGAAAATATGATCTAAGAGATGAATGATAGAAGATTTTAAAAGATTGTATCATTCATTAATGAGAGTTTCTTATAATTTTAGTTTCTTATAATATAATTTGTGCAAGGATACTTGGACGTTGTGCAGCATACTGTACTTTCGTGTGAGTTTGCGTGAGCGTGTGTGTGTGTGTGAGAAAGAAAGACGGTCTTGTATGCCTTATGAACAGGCAATATTTTACATTTCAAGCAAAGCTATCCGGCAAAAATTCAGAGATAATTAAAATATACCATACATTTTTATCTCTACATGCACTTAAGGTAGCATTTAGCAACCCCGTTTTAATCCGCATGGGGCATACTGCACAGAAAATGCTGATGATGGAACTTAATGAAATTCCTTTGGTTATAGGTCTTTATTCTGTTGGCCTATTACGTTGAACAATTGACAATGATGACAGGCGTCTTGTAAGCAGAGGAAACCTACTATAAGCACGGAGGAGTAATTATTAAACGGAAACAAATAGCACGGTTATGTCAGAGCAAACGTGCGCTCCTTGTACTCTCAAGGACACGATCAGGACGTTGGTCGCAAACATCTGTTTGCCCAGTGACGTCACCATCCCGCATGCAATAATCTTGTGCTAAAAGCAGAAGCCTCATTTGTTTGGCTGGAGAGCTATTAATCCTATAGTCAGTCAGCATTTGGACAGACTGGACAGAGAGAGAGAGAGAGAGAGAGAGAGAGAGAGAGAGAGAGAGAGAGAGAGAGAGAGAGAGAGAGAGAGAGAGAGAGAGACTACATAGCAGGGACACTGGGAATATACAAACCATCTTTGGTCCCAGAAGAAGCTGTGGGAAGTACGTGGTCTTTGTTGGCTCTGTTTTGACGAATGGAATAGCTACAGTTATGCGTCTCCGACTTTGCTGCAATTCTATGAACGCATTTGCAATTGGATGCTTCTTTTCTCGAACATGCATATTTTCATTAGAGGATTAGCATTAACGGAATATATTTTTTTATGCATTCGATGTTTGGGTATTTTGATTAACTTCTAAGTGGAAAGCTATCCGTTTCATGCCACTCGTCTGCTAATAATGCATTTTGTGCTTTCTTCTTGTAGGTGTTTGAGGACGTGTCAATGCTCCTGACGCTTTTTGACAGAGGAGAGGTCCTTTCAAAAAGATCAAATGGTCACCCCATTGTCCCTCTTTATCACAGACTGGATGTCATTTTGAAACCAGGTTATAAAAAAATACACCAATGAAGGCCTTATACCTTCTGCTGACAACGTTGGTTAAGTAATCCTTTTGACAATAGTAAACCTGTGCTCCATGTTTAACCACCAAGATGGGGTTTGAAAACCACCTTTAAAGTTATAGGAATACAACATAGTATTTTCAAACATTCTACTCGAGTCATACTGCTCTGGGACACTAAAAACTGAGGGTGGAGAATTACTGGATCAATGAAAGATTTTGGAAGATTCCATGATAAGACAGCCGCTATCCAATTGTTACAGCGATGGAAGGGCATTCATGTTTGTTTTAGACAGACTCTGGCTCTCCGTGTTCACAGCGGACCTTGATTTAATGTCTTACAATTAAGGCACGCGGTGAATGCCAAGAGCGGAGCCTCCCACCATCAGCAGGCCGACGAATATGTAAGGTTTGAGACATTTTTAACTGATTGCATGTATTATTTTCCAATAAAAAGCAAAGAAGGCACGACTTTTAGGTCTGGTTTGTGTGTTTTGGTAATTGAGCTGAACAGTTATGTTGAGTTATAGGCTATACATTTTATTCTGTAAAACCCCCAGAAAAAGGGAAACAAAGGGGATATGCTGCAGAGGTCTTGAAGGTGAGGCGCTGTCCACTCTGTGGTGCTGAATTCCTCTTGCAGACCTGCGCTCACATTCGTTCTAATACTGTGAGAAACGTATAGGCTACAATTTGATGGTCAGAATTTTAACAGATACATGTGTGTGTGTATATATATATATATGTGTGTGTGTGCGTGTATATTATATGTGTGCGTGCGTGCGTGCGTGTGTGTTGCAAAAATAGATTTAGAATTATTAATTAATTTTATCTGCTCTTTAAGGGAAAATAATTTAATTTGAACCAAGTACAGATCACAAGCTTATCTAAGGTCAACCGAGCACTCACATGATAACGTTGGTACACACTATTTGTTGGTCCACAAATAGTCTTCTCTTGAGACACTGAGAACAAAGTTGAATATTTTACCAACTATTACCTGAGAGTCATCAAAGAGACACATTGAGTCATATCGTCCACAGATGTACCTGCTCTTTTAAAGGAAATTACCTGCTTTGAGTGGATTTGATTTTCACATAATATTCAGTTCACTACAACTGAAGATTCCGTAAGTAGATGTCGACCCCAAATGGATAAAATCGTTCAGTCACTAGTACATCCCATGACGATCCAACACAGATACATTCTTAGACGCTGTGAAGAGACTAAGCATCTGAGCACTTTATAGAAATTCAAGAAGGAACATTATAGGCCCCTGTGTTAGTTGCAGCAGTGATACAGTTTACAGAAAAAGACAAGACTCCAGGTAAATAGCTGATTGTCAAAGCTGTGCAATTTCATGTTTGTGAGTCAGTCAAAATGACAGTGAAACTAATCAGCTGTCATTATGTGTAATGAGGAAAAAGGGTAAAGCGAGACCTTGGATGGCAACAGGAAATTAAACATGAGTCATAAATGCCCAAACCTCTTTAATCACCCCATGGAAATGAATACTGCTAAGTATTACCAAAGACGCTCTCGGAAATGCGGCATCATTACACTTTCAGTATAGTATACGTAACACATGTCAGAACATGATTCAAGGTGTTTGCAGAATCAGTGACGTGCACAGACCTTAGCAGGGACAGGGACCGAAGGATAAAAAGAGCACATATGTTTCTCTCTTTTTTTAAATGAGTAATTATATACTACTTAACTAATTTATTTTCTTTTTGAGCATTTCTCTTGTATTATATAGGCCTACTGTACATAATTTTTCATTTTATTCCACTTTATCACATTTCTCACACAAAGCACCGTGGTATTACAAGACATGGATAAACCGATGTTTATGACATGTGTCATAGTAAAACCATGGAATTTATTTAAGCACCTTGGAGAACCATGAGGGTATCATCAATGAATATATTATCATTCAGTACCATGGCATAACCCTGGTAACGGTACAGTATCGTTTTTTCTTTTTCTTTAATGTTTTTCTTGTCTCATCAATCTTTTCATTTTCATCTCTGCTCCCTCATTTCATCTCCTGTTTATATAATTGACACTTCTTATATTACTTTCTCTTAATTTCTTTGAATATTATATAGGCTAATGTTATTTTACTGTATTCTGCCATTAATATTTATCAATATAAAGGACCTTACAGCAATAATATGGCGGAACCATGTTACAATAGTGTCAAGATGGCACCATGGTTTTGAATGGTTAACATGTCCAAAAAAATGTAAGTGATTAGTCTAATGGCTTTGGTGTTTCAAAATGAGCCAGACAACTCCTACAGTTTATTACAGTATTCTATAAAAGGAATTATATGGAATTTCTATCACTGAACGCGACGCGACCGCTCCCATTACAATTAATAGCCTAAATCTGTCTAAACTTTAGGTGCCCGATGTCAGAAATGCGGTAGAAATCGAGTATTTTACTTTTAATAAACTTACAACATCTGGAGTGGACTTTTTATTTGACCCGGTTCTCATCTCAGGTAACGGCACTTCGACGTTCCGGGGCGAAATAAAAATGGCATTTTTACTCCCTTGATGGGCTCTCGTGCAGGGGATGCCACGTTATAACTAGTTCAAAACGAAAGTGAGAAAACGAATCTTTTCTCGAAGGGTCCTTCCACAAGACTGTTAGCGCAGGGTACATTCATACAGGAATGCCATGTCTCCATCAGAGTACCCACTTGAAGGGCTCTGCACTTTGTAGTGAGTATAGGGCAAAGGGAGGATCATTTGCGATTGGCTAACGCCCCCTATCTGCATTAGCGCGCTCTTAAAGGCACCTCCACTTAATTTTCCTTCCGCGATTTACAAAAAATGTCATAAGACATAATTGATATCAGGGGCGCCTGCATGATTTAATCTGAGGGTATGCACAGAAATCTGCCTAATAAACCTTATATCAAGGGGCAGTACCACCGCTCCAAGCAGACAGTCTATGTAGGGCACCAACTCCCTAGGGGGGCACCATCTTACCCTAGGAGGGCACCAAAAAGTCCACTGGCTGCCCTTACTTGCACGGTATACTTTATTCAAGACACGAAAGCAGTTGCGGAACACAGATGATCACTTCGCGCTCACATCATACGATTGAATACAGCGCGAATGGACGCAAAAAACTTGTTCAGGTTGAACAGCCCCTTGTTCACATGACTCAGCACTAGCTGAAGTTTTTCAAAGCAAGCCCTACAGAGTCTTTCTATTTAAAAGTAGCTTCCTAACATGACAACTTCTCAAATAGCGCACGATAAAACACAGAACGCATGTAGCTATACACTTTAAGTGTTATCATACGCTTCATGGCTTGAGGTAAATCATCTTAGCCCCTCAAAACAGAACAGCCATGCATCATATAAACTCTCCCATCGTTATTCTGATCACGCGAGAGCCTTGACAAATCAGCACGCGCAGCCACATTTGCGCGAGGCGAGATGCTCTCGTATCAGAAGTATTCAGTAATTGATATAAAGTGACCACTTTGAAATGATAAAATTGATACTCACTTAAAAAAAAAAAAAAAACATAATTCGCTTCGACTGTGTTGCTATGTGACCAATGTTTGTTAAAAGAACAGCACAGTAAGGCCTATGTGGCGCACGAGGACAGTCAACACGGCATAGAGCAACTCCGCCATCTACAGGAGCACCTGGACAAACGCTAGTTTAAAAGACTTGCCTACATTCATATAGATTCAACACATTAATTCTTACATGGATTGAAACATCTGTGACGTGCCACGAGACGGCTTAATGCTTTAACCCCTACATGCATGGGTATTTCAGCAAAAAATATTACATACTTTGTTAGCCTTTAGAGACTCACTCGCCATGTACTGTATTTCAATCAGAAATGTATTTAAAAATGCCCATATAGTGTAAAAGTTTCAATAAATCTTCAAGACAATTGGAAAATAATAGAATACATTGATATATTTTGGATGTCTTATTTTTCATATATCAAAGAGATGATGCAACAAATCAGGACACATCTAACAGGATTTATTATTTTAACAATTTAAATTTCATGAGACGCAACTGGCTGCCAAACACATATTGAGCTACAAATAACACATAAGCAACACATATGAATTTTCACAGGCTCTTATTGAGTCTAAATAGACACATAATGGATATAATTTCAGTAGTAAACACAAATGACAATAGCCATATCATACTGTTCATGTGTTGTACTTGCTATAATTTACTTTCATTTTGTTTCTTCATCAATAGCAATGTCAAATGTAAATGAAGCCAATCACTGAAACAACAGCACCACCTTGAGTAACAAATAGCATGCATAATATGTGTACACGCATTTGGCATAGTGATAATTCACCATTGTTGAACAGAAAATCATTGTGATATAGTTTTATGAATATAATACTTATTTGCCTGTTTATTACAAATAAATATATATCATGTGATAATAAACTTGTATAGTTATAAAATAATCATAAAAATATGATTTATGGAACTGGAAAAGTAGCTACACTATTAGATATAATTTTATAAAGGATCTTACATTAATTCTTCTGTTAAAACTCACACATTATTTGAACTGTAAATTTGTTTAAATCATTATTTATACTGTCGTTTTAGGGTTTTTTGACATATTATCATGGCAGCGAAGTTGTAAAATTGACTATGACTTAACACAGAAAAGGATAGTAAGTGGTTTTATCACACTAAAATCATGTTTATACTCATATTTTTTTTATGTCTTTTGGATATACTTTTGACAGTGATTATTTTTAAGTTTACAGATTGGTCCCCATTCACTTCCACTTTAAGTGCCTGACTGGAGCCCAGATTTTATCTTTTTTTTTTTTAAAGAAAGAAAAGGGGCGAGTCAAACTTAATTTATGTGGTTATCAATATGCATATCGCCACCTACTGGTTGGGGTTGGTCAAAGGTGGAGATTTGTAGTGAAAAATATGTATCTGTTTATCTCCCACGCCTATCATATTTCTTCTGAAGATACTGATTTAACCACTGAAGTCGTATGGATTACTATTATGCTGCCTTTGTGCTTTTTGGAACTTAAAGTTGTGGCCACCATTCATTTGCATTGAAGGGACCTACAGACCTGAGGTTTTTCAAAAAATATTTGTTTGTGTTCTGCAGAAGAAAGAAAGTCATACACATCTGGTATGGCATGAGGATTAATAAATAATGATAATGATAATAGTCTGACACCTTGTGGCACAGTACGGCCATTGCAAAACATTTACTACAGTTAAATATAGGAGTTAAATATAGCAAAGATTCAATAATAATAATAATAATAATAATAATACATCTTTATAATTATAAGGATTTAATGAAAACGAATCCCTTACAAAAAAGTACTGTGGCAGTTCTATGGATGTGTCAGAAGAATACATGTCCAAAAACCATGGTAGAGCCATGGTTAAATGTTGGTATTTTGTTAGTTAAGGGAGATTTACCAAAACAGACTAAACAAGAACTTAGATACAAAAGACAGACACTGTCAAAGCTCAATCTGAAGGAACATTTAGATAGAAGAATAAAAGCATGGCTGAAGTCGATTTGAAACAAGAGCAGGAGTACACACAATCTGATGGTAGAGCTGAAATACATTCCGTGTGAAGAGAGACATGAGCTTAAGGCTGCTGGTGATCATCCAGGCTCATCTTGTCTCATTAGCTCTGTTTGATTGGGCATGAAGGTGTTCCTTCGTGTAGGCAATATAAAGAGAGCTTTCTGTGGCTTGTTACTCCCAGGATAAAAATAGCTTCAGAAGTAACATCTATTAATTTCAAACAGAACAGAATCAACACATTGTTATAATGTTCACCTTTATTTAAATAGTAGAATTTGAATAAAAGATTAAATCCAAATGATTAAGAATCATAGTGTGTGTGTGTGTGTGTGTGTGTGTGTGTGTGTGTGTGTGTGTGTGTGTCCATGTATTCCCTATGCTGTGGGGACCAGATGTCCCCACAAGGATAGTAAAACCTGAAACTTTTGACATTGTGGGGACAAACAGTTGGTCCCCATGAGGAAAACAGCTTATAAATCATATAAAAAAAAATTTTTTTTTTTTGGAAATGTAAAAATGCAGAATGTTTTCTGTGAGGGTCAGGTTTAGGGTTAAGGTTAGGGGATAGAATATACATTTGTACAGGAGTTTCACAAGATACGCTCCAGTATTTAATTGAAAAGGTTTCTCTTTAGGTTTATATACACACTTTATAGGTGAAAAACAAGATAAGATACACACAAAAAAAACACTGTAAACTTTAGTATCACAAATACAATTGTTCTAAGCATTTACACATTAAAATATAAAGCTGTTTTTATTCTTTAGGCAGGGTGGTGGGGGGTCCCTTGGAAAGATATCATCATACTTGGAAGTCAGTCCTTGGCTTCGAAAACCCCTGATTTTTGCCAATATTTGAACAAATGCTTGATGAGGCTGGTGCTGCTATATATGTGGTGAACACGTGGCGGCGACTCGAGATCACAAATATGCGTCCTTTTTTATAAGCCTTGGCCAAAAGTTTCGTAAATGATCAGAGATCAAATATCACATCTCTAATATGATAAACGCTTCCGCTGACCAGACGAACGCTGTTCTTTTACAGCAATGAAGAGGCCTGGTGGCCATGTCGTTTTTTAAAGATATACCTGTACAATTATAACATTACAGTGTCTACCGCTTTAGAGATTTTTTACGCTTTATTCAGGGGACACATTTAATATAATGACTGCTCTAGATCATCAGAGGTCAGGTATTTCGACAAGTGATGCATTATTTAAAAGGTAGCCTACTGTCAAATGTAGAGCAGAAAAGTTGACTTTTTTTAGCCAATTTATCAGCACAAAGCTCAATGAGATACAGTTGCTCTTTGAAAACAAAAAGGCATTCCAAGTCTCTTTAAGACGTGCTCACAGATGGCGAGAGAATTAAAAGAGCTGTGATGCTTTTGTGATGCTGTGTGAAACTCGTCTGGTCTGAGCTGAGTGGAGTGCGCACACCCGGGATTGTTAGTCACCGTTATAATCCCGTTAATTAAAACGTTAACCTGATTGGGTAGCGCGCGCTCAATCCCGATAGGAGAATTTTCTTCATATTACTAGCCCGATTTGATATAATGATGTAAAAGACTCCCCCTTCTGTTGCTGATCGCTGCGGAGATCTACAAAGTGTGTGTCTCAACACGATAGACGCAGAGCACTTTAGGAGGAGCTACTGTCTCTGCAACTCACTTGACAAGTAGAGAAGCCATCAACATCAACTCCACTTCATAGAGTACAAACTTCACCGAGGAGCGTGGCTGAGTGAAGCCTCATCACATCTGACTTTTCATAGACTATGGACAGGAGAATAAACTTGGGTGGAGACATTTTTCACAAAACTCTCAGCGCAGTGTCCAGCAAAAAGATGGACTCTTTTCGACCGGTTGCGGGTATTGATCTTGCTTCCAGGGACGGCCAGTCGCCAATTAGCTGTTTCGACCACACCGACCCAGACCCGGTCCAGCCTGGGGGACTGACCGGAGGGAGAGCGGGGACACTGGGTCTGCCGACCGGATCTTTGTGCGTGAAATACGGCGAGAGCGCAAACAGGGCATCGGCTGCGGAGAGCAGCGGAGGAGAGCAGAGCCAGGACGATGACAGCGACGGAAGATGCGAGATGATGCTCATGGCAGACGGGAGAACGGTGATGTCTGGTGCCAAGTCTGAAGGAGGTAAGAAAAACAAAGAGCAGAAAGTTCTGAGGCTAAACATCAACGCCCGGGAGAGACGAAGAATGCACGATCTCAACGATGCGCTTGATGAACTGCGGGGAGTGATTCCTTACGCGCACAGTCCGTCTGTACGGAAACTCTCCAAAATTGCCACCTTGCTGTTAGCCAAAAATTACATCCTTATGCAGGCACAGGCGCTTGAGGAGATGAGAAGGCTAGTTGCGTATCTCAACCAAGGCCAGGCTATCTCTGCTGCCTCTTTGCCCACGACCACGGCTCTCACACCGGGTTTAAGCGCATACGACCAGCCGACCGGTTACCCGTTCCCCGCCGGAGTTGCAGCATCCTCCTGTCCAGACAAATGTGCCCTTTTCAACAACGTCACCTCCAGCCTCTGTAAGCAATGCACTGACAAGCCTTAAACTCTATTGACTCTCGCAGAAGCACATGAGAAACTTTTTGACTATTAAAGAGAGACTGATGTCAGTGTTTGCCAGCTTTGAGATGAGATCAATTTAAACGAATGCTAAAAACTTTTCTTACACTTGCAAACTATTTCATTCAAAGAAACACGTTTGTTCAACAACTGATTGTGTATGTAAGATATACCTTGCTGTATCTTTTAAGTGATGATGAGTGAGAGATAAAACCAAACAAAATCTATGCCTGATAGTAAATGGGGCAAAATAAACAGTTAATTATCAGAATCAACGTGGACCCTTTAGAATGACTTGTATTTCTGACCTGACAACATCCAACCATGTTATACCCTGTTCATGATGCCATTTTTTAAAACAGTTTTTACTCTAACCTGCAATAATAAGTATTCTTGCTACTTTGAATTTATGTTATGATAATGTTTGCTTTCTCAAGTGACATCTGTGTTTTATAAAGCAGCTGCTGGAAGTGTTGTGGGGAGCAGAGTACTATTGGACTGCACACGATAATATACTTTTCCCCCCCAGAGTAGCCTACAAAGGTTATTTCGAAAGCTTAGTTGAGATTCATAAAAAATTGTAATATAATATATTGTTATATTGTTTGGTGGAATCTTAAAAGTTGTTTTTGGTTTTTTTAATTTCTCTAAATGGATGAAATCAAGTGGGTCTGTATGCCTGGACTGATTATTAATTGTCATCTTTACTGTAAATTTCGCCAATTTGGATTTTTACAACCGCACTTGCAGTTTGGCTATAGGGACGTGTTCAAGTTTTAGCTTGTTGTCAGGTCAAGGCTGGAAGCAATGTAGATATATTAGTTTCAATATGACAGCAGAGGGCCATTTGTTTGTGTTGATGTATTGGAAAGCTTTATTAAAATATTTTCATCCAACAATTATGTCACCACATTGTTTGTTGTGAAGCCTCAACAGTAAAGTGAATTATGGTTCCTGCTGGCTCGAAAGAGATTATCAGCTCAATAAGCCGTAGAATATGTGTTTTAGGAAAGATATGATGACATTTGTGAATAATCAAACCTCGACATTTGGCAACAATAATTTTATGATGCACTTTATGCTTTAGCACGTTTTACCAAAAAGCCAAATACTTTGTTTCTCTCTTTAAATAAGCAATGGTTTGTGATTTTTTTTATTTTATGTATTATTATTATTTTGTGATGTATTTGTTTACACGAAGAAACGGCCAAAGCCCTGGGAAAAAAGGCCAGACGTTATGAGCAGCAATGCCCCACGGGCAAGGGAGAATGTCTGTTAGTATTATCGGATAAAGCTTAGTCACCTCGATCACGATTATCTAAAAAAGTCCGTGGCGACGTCTAATAATGTTAATTTGAAAACAACAGTGTATCAAAACTGTCGACTGTAATACATATATTTATTTTAATTAAACACATCGTTAAGGCAATTAAACCTCCTGGATATGACAAGGAACATAATTACGACACTGTTCACTGCCATTATTGGGTGTCTTTAATCACAGTCTTCAGCATCAGTGGCATCGCATTGCCCGAGCTCGGATGTCCATCACAATAAGAGAATTAGATACGGACAGGACGATGCCCTTTCACACGATGCTGATATGAAGTGCAGCAACTCCGTATTGACTTGGAAACTTAAGCCTTTTAGAAAACAACATGCACAAAACATTAAGATTTTCTTTTTCAAATCTCGTCCAAGTTTTATTTTTAGACGTTTCGAGAATGCTGAAGGCAGTGATCAAATTAATTAAATGCATAGTTTTAGCGTACTCAAGGAAAATGTTTGGAAAATGGCTAACTATAATTTCGATAATTTTATAGCTAGAAAAAAAAATTATTTACACAATGTAGCCTTGTTATAAAAATAAGCATAGCCTAAAAATTAAAATACAATAGGAAATATAATATAAAACACAAGCATAAAGAATACAATAAGCATTGTATTATTAATGAAATACAAGTAATTGAAGAATATTATGAATTTCACATAATTATACATATTTTCATTATAATATTAATAATAATAAGAAAATGCGAGGGACTACACAACCTCAGAACCGTTAACACGAAAGACTGAATGCACATTTACTTTAACAGCAACTAGGTTGACGCAGCGCATGGAAGTCACAAAACATACATATTTTATTTTATATATGTATTTTTTATATTATTTTTTATAGGACCTCAATGTACGTACATTAGATATTTCTTTACTTTTAAACATTGTGTAGAGTATCGTTTGTCATCGAAAGTAAGTTTGAATTAGTCTTGTCATGCAATGTAAGCAGCTGGACATACTTGCGAGACTTTTGCTTTTTAAAGGGTTCAAAGTGAAAGAGAGAGGAGTCACAACATTCCCAACATTAGCGTCTTATCTTTGACAACACCTTATCTTTCTTATCACCAAAAAGTGACATGTGAGTACATTTGTGCAGAACTTAACGAAATCTTCAAACAGTTACAAACTGTTTTCACACATTTCCCATCATCGTTGTGTTCAGCACCAGGGACAGCACCATCAACACTTCATCTGCGAGTGGTAGCAAAGCAGTATGCCCTGTGTTGCTGCATGACATCACAACCTTTTATAGTAAACTACGTCACCGGAAATACCTTTTCAGTCAATTGGAACAATGAGAGACGGACAAGAGGATACTCAAGCTGAGAACGAGTGAGGACTACCAGGGGAAGAGGAGAGTTTCTAACCAGTTATTCTCTCTCTCACTTTATACGAGATGACCTGGCAACCTTACTCAGCCTCCGTTTAATGAGACCACATTTTACATAATTAAAGAAGTCAAGCCCTCTCTAATTTTACACATTAGCCAGTTACAATAATCTTGAGAAAACAGCTCAATGCCCCCCCTGTGAGACTGAAAAAAAGAGTAGCATGGCTAACCCTTATAGCATTAGGATGCAATGAATACTCAGATAAAGGGAAATGGTTGAAATATAAGAAATAAAAAGTAGCCTACAATAAATAAATCAAAACTCAATAATATCAGAAGTTTGCAACCCAATCATGATAATAAAAATAATCACAAGACCAAAAGGGATCTTAAATATTTCCAATGTTTAAACTCTGTGAATTTGCCATTTGGAAAGCATTGGTATTACGGTATTACTCTGTCCTCTTTAATTCTCTGCACAGCACAGATGTGGACACACAGGCTGGAGTCGTTAATCAGGGGCAGCAGTAATCAGCCATCACAAAGCCTTGCCTGGATAAATACTGTCAGCAATTACTGTGTGGAGTCAACTATTTCCAGGACCCCATTGACATGATCTTCATCACTCTCACTCTAAATTCACTTTCCCAGTGAAACTTTTTATTCACCAGCACTGCCTCTCCACATACCTTCACAGGTGCATCAGTGAGAGACAAAAATGAGTCAATGTGAGTGTCTTAATTGTAGATTGTGTAGTAATGCATTTTTAAATACAACGATTAGCTCGTGACAAATGGCTTAATTACACAGAGAATTAGGATAGGATTCATCAAGAGCAGTTTGAAGTCTGTTAAGATATGTAAAGGCAGTTTAATTCATTCATGTTCTTATCAAGTTTCCCTGCATTATTCAGCTAAATTAATTCTTAATCTCTGCATTTAATTCCAATAAGCTCGTTGAATTATTGAGCTTGCAAATATAAGAGATGACCACAATAAAAGTGACACAGAATCAACAGTAGTGTTTGTATTCATGAGTCTAACAAAGCTTAAATTGAGTTTACCATGTCTGCAATGTGTTAGATATAATTTAGCTCAGGTGTAAGCGCCCTTACCGCTTTTCTCTCCCGGACGGGTGCTTGACCACGCCCCCACTGCCACATACCCCCACCGCCCGACTCAGGCCGGGGCGTCATCCGGCCTGCCTACCACCCCCCACCCCATTTCTGGAGAGGAAGTCAGCAGCAGCCATCTGCACCCCCGGTCTGTGGATCACCTTGAATTTAAAAGGCTGGAGTGCCAGATACCAACAGGTGATCCGGGTGTTAGTATCCTTCATGTGGTGAAGCCACTGGAGTGGGGCGTGGTCCGAGCAGAGGGTGAAGGCCCGCCCCAGCAGGTAGTAACGGAGTGTGAGGACCGCCCACTTGATGGCCAGACACTCCTTCTCCACGGTGCTGTACTTGGTCTCCCTCAAGGAGAGCTTCCGGCTGATGTACAGCACCGGGCGCTCCTCCCCCTCCACCACCTGCGAGAGTACGGCCCCCAGACCTCTGTCTGAAGCGTCCGTCTGCAATACAAAAGGGAGATAGAAGTCAGGTGCATGCAAAAGCGGCCCCCCACAATGTGCAGCTTTAATCTGTGTAAACGCCTGTTGGCACTGCTCCGACCATTGGACCGGATCTGGAGCCCCCTTTTTAGTGAGGTCAGTCAGCGGGCTGGTGACATTCGAATAATTAGGCACAAATCTTCTGTAATAGCCAGCCAGCCCCAGGAACTGCCTCACCCCCTTTCTGGTTTTGGGTCTAGGGCAAGTCGCAATCGCCGCGGTCTTGTCAATTTGAGGACGCACCTGGCCATGACCCAAGTGGAACCCCAGATACCGTACCTCCACCCGCCCAACCGCGCACTTTTTCGGGTTTGCCGTGAGCCCTGCCCGCCGCAGCAATCTCAGGACGGCCCTCAGATGTTGCATGTGCCGCTGCCAATCATTGCTATAAATGATGATATCGTCTAGATAGGCAGCGGCGTAAGCAGTATGCGGTCTGAGGATCCTATCCATGAGACGCTGAAACGTGGCTGGTGCCCCGAACAAACCGAAAGGAAGCGTCACGAATTGGTGTAATCCAAACGGCGTGGTGAAGGCCGTTTTTTCACGGGATATTGGTGTCAAGGGGATCTGCCAATAACCCTTCGTTAGATCCAAGGTCGAATAAAACCGAGCAGTACCTAGCCGATCGAGCAGTTCATCAATACGGGGCATTGGGTATGCGTCAAATTTAGACACCGCGTTGACCTTTCTATAATCCACACAGAAACGTACAGACCCGTCGCTCTTGGGCACAAGGACGACCGGGCTGGACCACTCACTGTGGGATTCTTCTATTACTCCCATCTCAAGCATCGCGTCCAATTCTTCCCGAACTATTTTCTTTTTATGTTCGGGCAAGTGATAGGGGCGGCAACGTACCACCACACCTGGCTCGGTCTCAATGTTGGGAGTAATACAAGCACCTTATCTCCCGGTGCAAATTCCCGTAGCTGAGCACCCCTGTCATACAGCTGGCGTTGGCGTTCTTGAGCCTGGAGCAAATTCTCCTGTGTTAATTGCCCCAGAGTGTGGAGCTTTGCTCGAAGATCAAGAACGTATTGAATTTCATTTTTACTATTAGAAGGTCCCTCCTCCCAAACTTCACGGATGACGTCGAGGACCCCGCGTGGGCGTCGCCCGTACAGCAGCTCAAATGGGGAAAACCCCGTGGAGGCTTGCGGGACCTCTCGTACTGCGAATAACAGGGGGTCCAGCCACTTATCCCAATTCCTAACGTCTTCGTGTACGAATTTACGAATCATAGTTTTGAGCGTTTTATTAAATCGTTCCACTAGGCCATCAGTCTGCGGATGGTAAACGCTAGTGCGAATCGACTTAATGCCCAAGAGTTCGTAAAGTTCGCGAAGTGTTCGTGACATAAAAGTAGTGCCTTGGTCGGTGAGGATTTCTTTCGGAACCCCCACCCGGGAGATTATCTTGAAGAGTGCCCCGGCAACACTACGTGCCGAGATGTTGCTCAAAGGCACTGCTTCCGGATATCGCGTTGCGTAATCCACCAGGACTAACACAAAGCGATGTCCGCGTGCCGTCCGTTCTAATGGCCCGACGAGGTCCATTCCAATTCTCTCGAAGGGAACCTCGATCAATGCAAAGGCGCTTTTGGGGTGGCCGGTGGGTTTACCAGCTGACATCAGCGGCACGCTGCACACCACCTGCGGACGTCGCCGCCAATGCCCGGCCAATAGAAACGGGCTATTAGACGAAGAAGTGTCTTCCTTTCCCCTAGGTGACCGGCCATAGGATTATAGTGAGCCGCCTGGAAAACCATTTCCCGGCTGCTCCGTGGAATCAACAATTGTGTCACCTCCTCCTTTGTTTGAGCGTCCTGCGTCACTCTGTATAACCGATCTTTAATAACCGAAAAATAAGGATATGAAATGGCGAGCCGGTCCTCTGCTTGAGCCCGCATGATCTCGAAGAACCGACGATCCTGGTCTTGCCGGAGCTCAAGCAGGGATTGTTGGTGGCCCTGATGGAGTGTAGCGAGGGACTGGAGGACTTCCGCCAGCTGGGAGGACTCTATGGGGCGACCCTGTTCCATAATTTGCAGAATTTTTTTTTTTCCAGCTTTTTCCCGGGTTTCGGCACCAGTGTGAAGCTTTCCACTAAGGAAGACACGGGAAACAGTGTCGGCTTCAAGGTAAGATTCTTTAATGAACACATTTCCTATTAGATACACAATTGTACAGCACACTTTCTTTTTAGTTGCTACTCTGGGTGTAGGCACTCTCCCCCGAGGCTCTGTGGCTGCTGCTCTTTTATGCCGCTCTCCTCATGCTACTGCAATTAGACACAGGTGTTAGACATAATTTAGCTCAGGTGTAAGCGCCCTTACCGCTTTTCTCTCCCGGACGGGTGCTTGACCACGCCCCCGCTGCCACAGTACCATGTTCATCTGTATACAATAGTACACAAGTATAAACACCATGGGACCATGCAGCTTTCATATTGCACAGGAAGGAGACACATTCTGTCTCCTAAAGATGAACGCTCTTAGGTACAAAAAGTGCAAATCAGTCCTAGAACAACAGCAAAGGACCCTGTCAAGCTGCTGGAGGAAGCAGGTAGATAAGTATCTATATCCACAGTAAAACAGATCCTATATCGACATAACCTGAAAGGTTGCTCAGCAAGGAAGAAGCCACTGCTCCAAAACCGCCATAAAAAAAGCCAGACTAGTTTACAAGTGCACTTTGGGACAAAGATCTTACTTTTTGGAGAAATGTCCTCTGGTCTGATGAAACAAAAATTGAACTGTTTGGCTACAATGACCATTGTTATGTTTGGAGGAAAAAGGGTTAGGCTTGCAAACTGAAGAACACCATTCTAACCGGGAAGCATGGGGGTGGCAGCATCACGTTGTGGGGGTGCTTTACCGAAGGAGGGACTGGTGCACTTCACAAAATAGATGGCATTATGAGGAATGAAAATTATGCAGATATATTGAAGCAAAATCTCAAGACATCAGCCAGTAAATTAAAGCTCGGTCACAAATGGGTCCAAATTTGTGACAAATGGCTAGAGGACAACAAAGTCAAGGTATTGGAGTGGCCATCACAAAACCCTGACCTCTGACAGAAAATTAGTGGGCAGAAATGAAAAAGCATGTGCGAGCAAGGAGACCTACAAACCTGACTCAGTTACACCAGTTCTGTCTGGAGAAATTGACCAAAATTCCAGCAATTTATTGTAAGAAGCTTGTGGAAGCTACCCAAAATGTTTGACCCAAGTTAAACCATTTAAAGGCAATGTTGCCAAAATACTAACAAATTGTATGCAAACTTCTGACCCTTTGGGAATGTGAAGAAAGGAATAAAAGCTGAAATAAATTATTATTTCTACTTGTATTCTGACATTTCACATTCTTAAAATAAAGTAGTGATCCTAACTGACCTAAGACAAGAATGTTTTCTACAATTAAGTGTCAGGAATTGTATATATAAACTTAAATATACAGTATAGGCATATACAGTATACTCTCATTTATGTACTGGGCCCAGAGATTTAAAATTTCAGTTATGTTTATGTATGTGCAGTAATTATACCAGATTTGTGGCAATGAATGTACTGGAAAGCTCTTAGGATTTATGGTCTAGTTCTGTCATTGGTGATTATGATCTATTCTTTTTTTTTTTTTAAGGAATTACTGAATACATTTTTTTTTTTTTTGTATATTCTATAGTCTGGGATTAATAGACAGTAGTAAAATCTTAATCTCTATCCAACACTAGTCTTTTCTTTAAATTATAATCTGATGTTCTTGGAGTTTCCTGGGATTACAGCTCAGACTGGGTTCTAATTTATAGTGCTGTTAGAGAAAGATTAGTCTTTCACAGGGGGTCAGAAGTGATGGACCACCTTCAGAGAGTTTGTGTTATGCACCAATAACTATAGTCTTGTTCAGTTTTGTGTATTCAAGGAAACATTTTAAACTCACAGCACACCCAGAGTGTTTGGTTCAGCCCAATTAAAGACAATTTGGGGGTCATGACTCAGATGTGTAATTCGGTTTCAATATATTAAAGTGAAAGCACTCTTAAATCAGTTAAGATAGAATACACCATTTATCTCAAAAGTAAGGAAATACAGTGGCATCTGAGTTTCATTACAGTACATGAAACTGTTGTCACATAATCACCATATGTGCTCTGAACATTAAAAACAGACCAAGTGTGATCACAGTCTGATTCTTGCAATATCAAATGACTCATTTATGATACATTTATACTTCTGTAAATGGCACATGAATATTAATGTGTTTATGCAAAGAAGGCCAGGTATAAGGGCACTTTTAGACGGATGTGGGCGAAAGAGTGCAGCGTTTGTTCGGGATGATCACAAAGGGCTTATCGAAGGTTTGTCGTCTGCTCAACATGCGGTCACTGAACCACAGAGGTTATGTTACAGCAAAGTTAGGGTGAAATTCATTTCCAACCTTGATATTCATTAATTGTGGCTGTGGGGGAAGGTGTAAAGAGTGGGCGGGACAACACCATTACCAGGGGAGTCAGCCAGTGCATGAAACACACTGCACTGCTATGGGGTAGTTCTGCCCAAGTGAGACAGGCCAGGCTTTGTATTTCTAATGGGAATTAAAATATAATTATAAATAATATGTAATATATAATATGTAATGTAATAATAATCAATAAAATATATTTAAGTAATTATTTTATGGGTTTTTATGATAAGGTTCTCTGGACATTAGGTCCTCTTGTTTAGGGTAAAGAGAATGCAATTTTATTTGATACAAAAAAATTCATCAGCTAATGATGATCTGGTTACAGACATTATCTAACACTAATGTTCTGTTGAGATTGACAGATTTTACATTTGGGGTCCCAGATACAGTAACAAATTGCTTCTACTGTATATGGTGTCAGTCAGATCCTGGCAAAAATTGCATAGTAGAAAACTAAACAATAAATGAGCTGCAACAGCTGTGGATGTGTTTTAGTGTTACACTCATTATACTTATTACATGGCCTTATTATCAGAAAATCTCTTCAGTCTGTTACTACAGGAAAATCCTTTAATGAACACTACAAGGTGTATTTGCATACATGAATTCCACACAGACTAGAACTACTGAGTGACAATGCACACTCACATATCTGAGTAACCAATAGTGCCCAGTGTCCTTGGCTTCCTAGTGGCCTTAACCTTGCACTCCCAATACAGTGAATTTTATGGCTAATTTCCGGCAATTTCTCTAGGCAGTTTCAGTGGAAATTCCTGCAGGAATAATGTGCATAATTTGCATGAATCATTCTGATACAATGCATATCAGCATGTAGACCCTCCCCCATCTGGCAGCGCAGCACTTAGTTTGTAATCAAAGATGACTTCTCTCTACAAGCACCCACAGAAACCAAAGTTCTGACCACAAAATCTTTAGTCTCATTCACTTAAATTACAAGCATCCACAAAAAACCTGCAAAAGAGAGATGGTGGAATATGTAGAGTGCTTGCATAACATAAGATGTAAACCAGATCTACGTGCCTACGTACGTAGTCTGTGCATGGGGATACTTGTCAGTATAAAAAGGCCATATTTAGCATGAGGAAGGAGATTCTGGAAGATTCAGTGGGTAAAAACTCATATTTAAGGGCAGTTAGCAATTGTATAGGCCCCAGGGTTTTCAAATGTCCAGCAGGTAAACTGTGGACAGATAAAAACAAAGGATTTTCTACAAAAATATAAAAATATTCTATATATTTCAAAATGAATTTTGCAATGCTGTAAATTAGGATCTGCAAAGCATTATAGAAGGCAATAATGTTGGATAAAGGAGGCAATCATTTTTGTAAACGTCATGTTACACATTTGGTCACAAGATGCACTAACAAGAACCAATGTGGTGTGATGTTATAAGAGATGGGACTGTTCCCAGTTTACCGCCACTTGTGTCATGATTAAATGTGACATCCTAAAAAAGCCTGAGCACACTCCCTATATTGCCTTCTTTACTTTAATCAGATTCGATCTGCATTAAGAATAAATAATAAAAACAACAACAACAACAACAACAACAACAAAAAGAGAAACATTTTTTAAAAATGAGGCAAACAACCGCACATGGTGTTAAGGAATCTGGCCTGGTAGTGCTCATATTTTGAATTAATATTAGAGGAAACTTTTTTAACAATGAAACTGTGTCAGCCATGATACTACAGGACAACAAAGCAAACTGGGCATCACAGCAATGAGCATTTGTTTGGCAGCACAATGAATTGTTACCCTCCCATTGGCTAACACATGTGCCCTTCTAGATCTGGTGCTCTATTGAAGGTGACAATTGGACAGTCGTCTGCTAGGTGGAACTTAATCATAATAATCTAGGCCAGGGAGTATAGAGCTCCATAACAAAGCTCTAAATGACATGTCTGGTTCATCCTCCACAGACCAGCTCCTCTCCAGGGGGTGGGGTGCTCCCTTAGTTAACACAGGTTTTCAGGAAGCCAGACAATAATTAGTAAATGATGACAGTCGCATTAGTCCCAGCCAAACTGGATTAAGTCATTCAGAATTGCATGCGCCCTAAATGCAGCCGTTTTGAAATGACAGCATGCCTCCTGTGTGTATAAAATGGTTGCTTTTTTTTAGAAGTTCAAAATAATAGTGTGTGTTTGTGTGTTTAAGAGAAAGGGTAATCGGGGAGGTCTTCCACTAAGCACCAGGAGATGGAGCGAATGACCCAGCGCAGTGAAGAAGCATCTGTTTCTGTGCATGTGCTGAGCAAACAAGGCAATTTAGGGCATGTCAAGGGATCTGCCCATAAACACAGACCCTCCCCTCCTTCCAAGCGCTCACTTTTTTAGTCAAACACCCTAAATCAAACAGCGATAATCTCACAGAGGTGATACGATACTTCAATCTGGCTGCGTAAATGTGGTTTTAAAAGTATCAACATTCACATGTGTACAGTTATTCTGCCTGGGAATGGAATGGTGGACGATGGATGATGCATGATGTTCGATATGCCTGTTTGCTGCATGATTCACAACATGTTTGCAATAACTACAATAAAGGTGGAAGGTATCAAGCAGTTAATTTAGTGTGAGGACATAAGCATTAAAAGCCAAATGTCCTTTCTGTGCCTCTAGTGGCAACAAATGGAATTGCAAAATAATGACTGTTTTCAAACAGGTTTCCTGAACACTTTTCTCCCTTCCATTATTTATAAAACAAGTAGTCCCGCCCGAAACTGAGCCAATGTTGCGGTGTTTGGCTGGTCGACATGCTTAAACATAACAATGTTTTGCGGCACAGTGCTTACACTTTTAAAGAATCAACATACACAAGACTAATAGATTTCTATACGTATTAGGCTGGGATAGGAACAATTATTTTATCACTGAAGAGAATTACACACTTCCCTTTAATGCTTATATTTTAAATCAATGGCTTTCCTGTTTCTTGTTGCACATTTTACAGTTTAGGTTATTGTGAATCACTGTTTTGTTGTATTTTGTATGAAAGAAGTTCCCTTGTGCTCAGAGCAGAGTACATTTGCTGTAATGAGACCGGGAGCATGGCCCGGCAACTTCACATTAACACACAGCCAAACTGACACTCTATCAGAAGACCCGTCAGTCCTCGTTATACATGGCACAGCGCAGCATAGTCTACAGCCTGCTCTTTAGTTTGCGTCATGCTGGGGATCCATCACCAAAGGGGTTATACATTTGAAATACAGCTCATTTAAACAGAGTAAAAAAGGACAATACGTACAATAGGAAACATAAATGTTTCAAAACACAGTTTGAGAATTTATATTTGCAGGCTTGTAAACACAATTTCAGATGAGATTGATGCATTTTGACTGCTTGCCTTCAGGGATGAGCCAGTGTCACAGTTTTCATGTAACAGAATATATGATAATATGACAAAACTTGTCTGTTACTCCAGTAAGTGTAATCCGAAATCAAAGCATCTCTATTGGCCTTCTTTCAATCTTGCCATTTTCTTATTGAGGTTGAATTTTGAACGATAGATTTGAATTACATTTAAAGATAGTGTGGAATATTTTTATAGGCCATTCGTGTAGTAACACACAAAATGTCATAAATCACAGATACTAGAGGTATTAAACTTTAGCACATGCTCAGTCAAGTTTTCTCTCTGTTTGAGAAAGACAGGTGATTTTATGACTTTGAGAAAATAAAATAAATAAATAAATAAATCTGCTTTTGGGTCCAATATTTTTACGCTGCATCAAAATTATGAGGCCTTTGAAAAATAGCCATTTTATCATGAGGTGTTTGGCTGAAAGTTTCATTGACATTTCGTAACATTTAATAGTGTGGATAACATGAATTACAACACTAATTGTGACATACAATTTACAAGACTTAGAGCAATTGAAAGAGTGAATATTTAAATGATGTATGTAGTTGTTTTTGGCTCATCAGCTGATCATAGTTTTAGTTCAAAGGATTTTACTCATTTTAAATATTATAATGTAGGATTCTCTTTGACTTTTGCCTCACTTAGACATGAAAAAGTTTGATTTTATGACGTGGTTCTTTGGACATTAGGTCCTCTCGTTTAGGGTAAAAACTAGTAACTTTGAAAGGCAAAAGCTAGTCACTAATAATAATAAGTATTAAAGTATTAATAAGTATTTTTCCTTTGAAGTGTGCTCTTATTTGAGATAAAGGGGGTTAAAATCAGTGTTACAATTGCCCATAACGGGAGCGATTGTGTATTGACTTCTTGTATTTTATTTACAATATAAGTTTCATATTCTTAATGATGGCAGGAAGTTTGCCTCGGAGGAAAGAAAATAGTTTTATACCCCCAGTCTACCCTACTTTCTTGAGGACAAAGTTTTTTCAAAAGGAACTGTATCTATTCTAAGATTCTTTTCCATATTATACCATAAAGACAAATATTAGCACCTGTTATTAAACTGAGTGGATGTGAGGTGTAGCTAATTAAAAAAAAGACAGGGTGTCTTCCCAGCCAAACAATGCTAATGAGGACCAATAGGTTTGTGTGCTGTAATTTGGAGCTAAATGAGGATGGTTTCAATGAAAAGTTTGACAGAGCGGAGGCTGCAGGAAGGGAGGACAGTAATCACAGCCATCACTGTAATCCTTTTCATTAAGCCAATTAAGAGTCATGTTTTACATCCTTAGCAAAACTCTAGACCTACTACGAAGTGGGGCAAAATTCAATTATCTTAAAGGCTTTTTTTTTTGCACAATAAAAACATTTTATTATTAGTCAATTAACAGGAATAGTTAATGCTTCAAGGTCACCCACCCTTGTCCCGTCTTACGAGCAGTCATGTGTGGACCAACCAGAGCCATATATTTGAATGGATGAGCTCTCTGTTTCCTCACCTCACAATAACGTATATTACTGAAGAGGTTTAGCTCACTGTTGCATCGTTCAGCTGTGGTCTGCTCCAAGGCATAGTGCCATGAATCTAGGTTTATCTAAGCATTTAAGCTTGTCAATAGTGACAAGGGGATTGTGTGTATATGGGACTTTTGCGTGATTAAAGGGTAACAACTATGACTTGAAAAGAAAATAATTTGACTGTAATTGATTTTGCTCTAAGTTAAACGACTGCATATGATGAAATTGGAAATTCCAAAGCATTAATAAACAACTTGCCAACCTCTTAATTAAGCTGTGTGTTAGCTAGCTCAGAAAAAGAAATAGACTTTAAGTATTATGCTTGTTTAGCAATAGTAAAATTAAGCCCATTTCATATTGCTGTAATGTAATTTTAAAAAGTAAAAATGATTTACTAAGACAGAGGAATACAAAAGAGACATGACTATTGTGTAAAGTGAAATGAGAGGTGTCACCAATTATTCACAGTGTGATAGTTATTAGCAAATTAGTCCTCCTGACAGATACACCTCATTCATTTACACAGAGTGTTTATCATTATAATTAACATGTAATTTATCATCAGTAATGAGCTAGATTAATAATAAAGCATGCTGAATGCTCAACACGAGTGCTCTTATGCTGTCCTTAAATGATGATTCAACCACCTATTATCTGAATATAAAAATTAAAGTCATATCTTAATCTTGTGGTTGCATACATTAACCCAAAACAACTAAGATTTTTATAGAGTGTAGCTTGACATAATTTGGGTAAATAAAATATAACAATTAATTGAAAACCTAATGACTATGGCTTATGTAGTGCATATTTGAGATTTTAAATACATAACTCAGCAAATACTGTATACATGTTAAATGTCAAACCTGCTTGTAAAATGGCTAAGAACAGTCTCACTTTGTTCCTGAACTGACATTAGAATTTTGGCCTAGGACTGTATTTGTTTTTTAATGAATTGAAATATCAACCCAGCTGGTTAATACAGGATCTCAGTGCAGATACTAGCACACAAATTTAACTGTCTAAACTATCACTACTGGTATTATTTAATTAAATAATTTGTAAACCTCCTTATGTAATGGCTGTAAGCTGTATGTCCCTCAGGTATTGCTACTGTATACTATACATGTATGACATGATGCTCATTTTATTTTTGTCCTGATATTTTAAGTTACTCAAAAACACATTGAAAAATACAATTCACACAAAACAATTACTTAAATACAACTTGAATATGATGAACACGTTTTCAATTTCTGAATTTAAAGTCATTTTGATATTTTTCTGGGGTTTAAAAAATTAAATATAAAAGTGGTGTCTGGAGACATTTAAAAAACAAGTCTCATTAAAAGCTGTGTTCTTAAAATGATGAATTACAAATGAATTAAAACTCTTAAAATTCTTGAAAAAGAAATGTTGGCATAAGTAGTTTGGAATAATCTTGTATTATTTATTATTTGAAAACGTTTATCCATCAAATCAAAGTCATTTGGTGTAACCAACATCCAGGCAGCCATCTGTCATTTTGTTGTTTTAAGAATACCATTAAACTGAGAGGACCCCTTAAGACCATCATGACTGGATGTTTTTAAAAAAAAATTCTGAAACTTTTTATTTATTTATTTATTTAAAGTTTTTATGAAAAGGTGCATTTTATTGACAAATGGAGTATACCTGTTACTTTGAAAAAAAAAAAAAAACAATTAATGATATTTGTAAAAAAAATTAAAAACATGTTTGAAAATATTTTTGAAATAAATGATTAAGCTGTGTACGCTTAAGAGTATTCAACAAGCAAGGAATGTATTTTAAAATCATTTCGTTGATTGTAACACAACTTGACATTTTTAATTAATAAAAGTTGATATTTATTTATTTTTGTTATAAAATGCTATGCATGTTTTTTTTTTTTTTAAATGTATGAAACCAAGATGCACACACATATTATATTATTTCAAATTGAAACGTGTTTTAAACTAAATCTCATTTTTATCATCTCGGACAAGCTTACTTGGTCTGAAACTGCAGTGGCCAAGACCACCAAGACAGCCATTTTAAAACAAATTTTTGTACATTTGTTAATCACATCATGAAGAAAATAAACTGTTTAGTGTGATTTATTGAATTGACATTGCTGTTGAACAATAACAGTAGTGACAAAAATACTGTAATTCCTGACCTGTTAGAATGCCTCATAGAACAATAACTGAAAAGGTATTTGTTCATTGTTGAGAGTTTGGGTGATAAATAATATGGCTCATGACCTCTATGAGTATTTCTAACAAATTAGCATTTTCTCCCTGATCTTAACCTGAAGAAGGGCAGCGTGTGGCATATTTCACCTGGCCTGTCATCCACTCTCACGCCCCTTTCAAATTGCTCAAGAGCTTAATTCTGTCTTTCCATGGTCAGGATGTGATACTGACAAAATTAGAATAGCCAGCCTTGTCTAAGATAGAAAACACAACCTCTCCTTGACTGTTTCACTTAAAGTTTCAAGCTTCAATAAAAGGAGTGTTTATGTAATGCAGAGCTTGTTAAGGAGATTTTTCGAGCCTGCTGACAGTGATGTGCCCTGGGAGTGTACGGGAATGATGGTTGGGTGGGGACGAGAATGCCGAACCACCACACAAAACCAATTAGAGAACTATTTTCTCAGACAGGTCAGGGCTTTACATCCTGGTGGATGGACGCTGGGTTTAATGTCTTGATTAAGCTGACATGCATGTCACCTACACCATCTTAGAATGACAATCACTGCTACATCATTGAGGTTTCAGCAATCAGGCGAATCACTCACCCTCTTCGGGCCCACACTGAGTAACCTGTGCCAACCGACTGCATTTTCCAAGTGAACTGGTTTGAAAAGGGGTAATTGGTAGATAAAGGCAGTAGGAGATGACAGGGCATTTGTCAAACACTCCTGCAAGATGCAAGAAGAGACTTTTTTAAGACTCTGGGAGTGTGTTTCAAAGAGGCCAAGGCTAAAGTGTATAACCGTCTTGTATTTTTAATGCAAAACAAAGTTATAAAACGCAATAATGGGGAATTCCGCTTGTCTAATAGCTGTTCAAGAAGGAAAGATGATGCCCAAATGAATAACTATATCCTTTTTATATTCCCATGCAAACAACAATAATTGTCAACACCCAAAAAGTAATTACAAGAAAAAGCAAATCAAATACAATAAACAAAACAATGTAACAGATAGTTACTTTACAGGAATTGGTCATTGGTTGCACACTTCAATGAAGTGTAAATTGATTTGTGTAGGTCTTATCTGCTGGTATAGATCCTCAAACAATGTCCAAAGTAGCAGCAGTCCCTTAGTAGATTAATAGTCCAACCATTTGCGATGAATTGATTCCAAACGATAACAATTCTCATGCATCTGACTCTTCCAAATCAGGAACAGTCATAAGTAAGCCAAAAAGTCCCAAGCTTACATCCCTCTGGGCTCTAAATCCATATTTATAGTTGGAGACATGCAGTGTTAAAGTCATCGATAAAGAGTCCTTTTTAAGTTGAGCTTGAAATGGAACATTTCCCAACCAGGACATAGCACAAATACAGGTAAACCATGCTTCCTACTGCTGCTGCTGTTCTGCTAACTTCCTCTACAAACCCACCTTTACTTAAGGAGCACATTTAGGAACCATAGCACCCCTAGTGGTGTGGAAGAAAGACTGCAGATAAAAAAACTTCATAACAAGCTTGTCTGTTACAAGTGTGTGATGTCTTGTGTTACAGCTATCTCAGTTTGTTTAAATACTTCACTGTACCAAGTGCAGAGAGTTAAAAAAAAGAAAATAACAAAACAGTAGTGGTACCAAATAAAGAGACAGAAAACATGACTTTGCATGACAATATGACTAAGAAAAGATGTGAATCACTTACCAAAAGTGACTAAACATTATATATTAAACATTTATAATGCCAGACAAGGACACACACACACACACAGGTTTTAATATTTACTATATGTAGATATTACAGATTTATCTTCTGTTAATGCCTGATCTTCTGTAAAGCTGCTTTGTGTGCAATATGAAAGGCGCAATACATATAAAAATGACTTGACTACACTTGTAAGGACATCTTATAGACTTTCATGTATTTTATAGCAGGCTAAAGATATATTCTAACCCTTACCCCTAAACCTAACCCGCACAGAAACCTGTGCACTTCATTAGATTTAAAGATAAAACATAATATAGCTGATTTATTAGCCTTTTTTGCAAGTCAGTTTTCTCAAGTTTTACTATATTTATGAGGACATTTTCAAAAACACTCACGCAACACACACACACACACACACACACTAAACAGCAAACAAACCAGTGGCCTATGTCACAAAGCAGGATTAAGAAGCTAGCTAGGTAAGTTGAAACTTAGTTTGAGTGAACTCTCGAGTGAATTCGCGGAACCAGTAAAGCCCAACGTATACTTTGATTTTCACACAAATCATAAGGTGGACAGCATTTCATTGAGGTTCATCGCCATAGTAACATCTGCTAAATGGCTAATAAATATGTTCCTGTTCAGAGAGCTCATAAAGGTAGCGGACCAATCAGCTGTGAGCAAAGTGAATGTGACTCCCCTTGTATCTCTCCCTCCAATTTAAAGTGCACTTCAAAGAAATAATTGCAGAAATCCACAAAATCAGCAGTTTATGATAATGATTTAATTGCGAGAAATATATTTTCGACAGTCATGATCTTATTTAAAAGAATATTCCAGGCTCAATACAAGTTCACAATCGACCGCATTTGTGGCATAATGTTGATTACCACAAAAATACATTTCGACTCATTATTCATTTTCTTTAAAAAAACAAAAATTTAGGTTACAGAGAGGCACTGTCAATGGGACCAATTTTCTGAATGTTTAAAGGCTGAAATGTGAAACTTATAATTTTATAAAAGCACTTACATTAATTCTTCTGTTAAAATTTGTGTATAATTTGAGCTGTTAAATTGTTTAAATTGTAATTTACAGTCATTTTATGGTTTTAAGATTTGTTGACATTACGATGTCATGGTAACAAAGTTGTAAAAGTTTCAATAACTTTGCACAAAAAAGGTTAACAAGTGAATTTATTGCACTTAATTCATGTTTACATGCATATACCTATTGTTTATTGTTTATGTGTTGTGGCCATACTTTTGAAAAGTATTTTAAAGTAAAATAATTGGCCTCCATTCACTTCCATTGTAAGTGCCTCAGTGTAAACCAGATACATTGAAACGAGAAGAAAACTGAGGGCAGGTCAAAATAAAAACTTTTTGTGGTAATAAATATTATGCCACAATCTCTGTCAAATGAGATTTTATAAAGGCTATAAAATATCTATAAAAAAAAAAGCCTTGTAAGATGGATTAATGCAATGCATATCAATAATGAGCGATTTTACAATGCAAAAAATATGATACATCCTATGATGGAGCCACAGAGGTTATGATCTCTCTCTCTCTCTCTCTCTCTCTCTCTCTCTCTCTCTCTCTCTCTCTCTCTCTCTCTCTCTCTCTCATATATATATATATATAGTGCATTCAGAAAGTATTCAGACCCCTTCATTTCTCTCACATTTTGTTATGTGGCAGCCTTGTGCTGAAATGCTTTAAATATTTTTTTTCTTCATATCAATCTACACTCCATACACCATAATGACAAAGTAAAAAACTGATTTTTGATTACATTGCAACTTTATTAAAAAGAAAAAACTGAAATATCACATTGACATAAGTATTCAGACTCTTTGCTATGACATTTGAAATTTAGCTCAGGTGCATCCCATTTCTCTGCATCATCTTTGAGATGTCATCGAGGGGGTAGGGGAAGACAAAGGACCCAAAAGCAGAGATGACAGTTCAATAGGGTTTATTAACAAATGATGGGGTGCAAATTGGAATGTAAAATGTGTTTAATTTTGGAAATGTGGAAAACAGGGTGAATATGACAGAGGTGAGGAGGTAATTTGAGGCGGACCACCACCAGACTAATGACCTTGGGGATGGGTAACGGTCCGATAAACTTGGGGGCGAGTTTACGTGGGGATATGGAGTGTGATGTCCTGGGAGGACAACCATACCTTCTGCCCACAAGTGGGGCTGGTAGCTGAGGCTACATTGTAAGGGTGATAACACTGTAGACAATGACAGCATCGAGTTATGAGCATACTCGATCCAAAATAAATTCTCGCTCCTAGAAGAAGCTCCTGGTTAGCTTGCTCCGCCTGCCCATTTGTCTGGGGATGAAACCCAGAAGACAAACTCACTCGGTCTGATGAGACCAAGATAAACGTATTTGGTTCAGATGGTGTCAAGCGTGTGTGGCGGCTACCAGGTGAGGAGTACAAAGACAAGTGTGTCTTGCCTACAGTCAAGCATGGTAGTGGGAGTGTCATGGTCTGGGGCTGCATGAGTGCTGCCGGCACTGGGGAGCAACAGTTCATTGAGGGAACCATGAATGCCAACATGTACTGTGACATACTGAAGCAGAGCATGATCCCCTCCCTTTGGAGACTGGGCCGCAGGGCAGTATTCCAGCATGATAACGACCCCAAACACACCTCCAAGACAACCACTGCCTTGCTAAAGAAGCTGAGGGTGAAGGTGATGGAATGGCCAAGCATGTCTCCAGACCTAAACCCTATTGAGCATCTGTTGGGCATCCTCAAACGGAAGGTGGATGAGCACAAGGTCTCTAACATCCACCAGCTCTGTGATGTTGTCATGGAGGAGTGGAAGAGGACTCCAGTGGCAACCTATGAAGCTCTGGTGAACTCCATGCCCAAGAGGGTTAAAGCAGTGCTGGAAAATAATGGTGGCCATACAAAATATTGACACTTTGGGCCCAATTTGGACATTTTCACTTAGGGGTGTACTCACTTTTGTTGCCAGCGGTTTAGACATTAAAGGCTGTGTGTTGAGTTATTTTGAGGGGACAGAAAAGTTACACTGTTATACAAGCTGTACACTCATTACTGTACACTCATTACTGTGAGGGGTGTACTCACTTTTGTGAGATACTCATATATATATATATATATATATATATATATATATATATATATATATATATATATATATATATATAGGCTACTGTATATTGTAACTAAAATTATTGTCACTATACATTCATCTGTCTGTTACATTTTTATATTGTTGAAAAGAGGTTATGTTTAGGGGCAGGATTAAAAGATCTAAAATATCTATAAATGAAATGTGATAATACAAATATATTTATAGTATAAAGGATTAATTTTAGGATTAAAGATATAAATATGTAAATAAAAATGAAGAATTAGATTCTGTGAATATGTCTATATTGTATGTTTCAGCATCTATCCAAACTTACATAAATGTACGTTTAAATGTTGTGTACAAATAATAATGAGATTAAACTGAACATGTGCCATGTCTTGTAATGTTTTTGTTAGTAAAATGTATTTCTAGGATAAGCCAAACACTCATTCCCACAACATGAACACATAAGAGAAAAACGCCTTGCCTTACCCTCACAACCTCTGAATGTATTTGTGAAAGAACCCCAGAATAAATGTCCTGCACCACAAATGGACAGCACCACATGGTAGCAGGGGTTGAAGACACATTCAAGGTGTAATATGCATAAATACCATAGACAGCAATGCACAAAATATATGTGACGTATAAAGTGTGCAGCTCAACCCAGTGGAAGAAAAACAGAATAGGTAAAGAGTGCAGTAGATTTAAAGTCTATTAAACTAAATATTAAACTGCAGACATACAAGACTGAAACAAATCTGCACAAACAAGCAGAGCTGGTCTCCCAGCTGTGAAGGTGACTGAAGGAGCCGTGCACTGAACAAGCCCTCTTGATTAAGCACATGATATTTAAAGGCTCAGACATAATCAAAGATCTGATGATCACAAGTCTATATTTCACGCCGCCCAGTGTCGCCACAGCAATGTTGACCCCGTAAGAGCATGTAAGTGTGAAGTGTTAGACACATTTCAACACACACAGATTTGGGTTCTCTCTCTCTGCACACAGACACATACCCACACAATTTGGGTTGACACTACAAAAGAGGAACAGTATGGAAATCATACGATGGAGAAATTAAAGTTTAAGGTTAAAGGGCTAACACTGACCCTAAATGTTTCAATTAATTTAGGTGTCTCAAACTCTTGTGACTTTCTTTCTTCTTTGGAACATACATTTATTGTGCGGAGATGTGTTTATATGTATATCCATATATCCAAGTTAATGGGGTCTAACAACATCAAGCTCCAAAAACAACATAAAGTCAGCATAAAGGTAATCCATAGGACTCCATGGTTTAAGACATATCTTCTGAAGTGATATGATTGATTTTGGGTGAGAAACAAACCAAAATATGCTGATGGCAATATTTATGGTGAATAATTACTAAAATTTAGATTTGGATGAATCCACTTGAGTTGTGTAGGCTACTTTTATGCTGCCTTTGTCTTTTTAACATTTTACATTTTATTATGTTCTTTATGTCCTTTTTCAGCTTAGTTCTGTATTCCTTCCATTTAAATTCATTTTAAACCATTTCTAATTAATTTTTATTATTATTTTGTTTCTTGTTTTTAAGTTATTTAAAAAATGGGCATTAATGTGTCTTTATTTTCCTTCTCTGTATCATTTCTATGTAAAGCACTTTAAATTACTATGGTGAATGATATGCGTTAAAAAACAAATTTGCCTTGCCGCTTGAAAGTTTTGGAATCCATTGACATAGTGAATGGACATAAACACATCATACATCTATCAAAATATCTTCATTATAAAAAATAAAATCCTCTTTCTAGAAAAAAAGAAAGTCATACTGTATGAGTTTGATATGGCATAAGGGTAAGTAAATGATGAGAGAATTATAATTTTTCTATTAAAAAAGTAATGATTTACTGTCAATTTGGCTTATAATATTGAAATTTCTCTTTGTTTTGTTGGCATTGGTTAGCTAAAGGGATACGAAGAATAATTATTTATTTGGTGTATTTTTTAATAACTGTACAGTTAAATATCAATTTAGGTACATAAAAAATGTTTCCATTGAAATTCAGCTATACAAAAAAAACAAGTCACATACAGCACTTGGGTTAGACTTTCTCACCGTCCATCATTTTGACAGACAGGGTCTGAAAAATTCCGTCATAATCTATTATTTCCGGTAATTTAAATTTTCATATTTGAATGATAAGACATTTAATAGATTTCATATTCATTCACATTATAATTTTATTTATGAAGAGAACAGATGATCAACAGAGACACCACACAAAGTAGATTCATGTTTTCCCCCCCGCAGTGACAGCGGAGGCCACTAAAACACGACTTATGAACAACGCAATATTACAAAAAACAAATACGATTAAAATATTAACAAAACACGTAAAAAATGGAACAGAACTCAGTCGACAACTCAAACCTTCCTCCTGGTCCGCATCGACTTAAACTCACTTGTGCGTAATCAAACGCATAAAGGAAGACTGATGCTGAAGCAATTGTCATTAGATTTTGAATCTTTGCCTCGGACAGACGACTTCTCGTGGCAGTTTTAATTTGGTTCTGGAGAATGAACACAACGGCAAGCGCCGCATTGCCCTCCACATGACAAGATTTGCAGAAAGCATCACAGAGGGGCGATTTTACCAGTTTGCCACGTAAAAAAGCAGGAGGTATGCACAATAAACATTGAAAACATGTATTTGGAAGAGAGAAAAAAAAGCTTGCAGTTGCTTTGATAGCAGAAAATCATAAAATGACTTTTGCTAAGCGTTTTCTTGGAGAATTTTAATTAGTTCAATAACTGGGGTCTATAATATTCGTAAACGATAATGTAATATTTAATTAAAAGGGAAACATTGCTTTAATGAACTCCTCCTAGAGATTTCATCGGATCAACATCATATTCAGTCAGTCTAATCTAAAGTCCTTGGCAATGCTAAACTGTGAAGCGTTTGAGTTTTCACTGCACAGCGCAGCCGTGGTGTTCTGACAATATTCAATATTTCGCCATGTAAAAGGAAGTTGTTATAACTGGTACATTCAATGTCCAATCTGCACCAAACATGTTTGAAAATAGTCCCTGCCTGAACACGTGCCAATATTCAGTTATAGTCATAGCGCCACCTACTGACAACAGCTAATTCTATGTCTTGTACTTCAACAAGCTCCTCTTAGAGATTTAATCAGATCAATGTCATATTCGGTCAGTCTAATCGAATAGACTTGGTGATGTTAAATGAAGAAACTTTTGAGTTTTCATTAAAGGGAGTGTCCGTGGCAGCCTGTGTGTTACTAATCATATTTTTGAGGCCTAAACCTGCTTGAAAGATCATAAAAGTTGAGAAAATTTACATCCGATACTGGTTTTAGAATTAAGTGTTGTAAAATGGCTCGACAGAGCCACCTACAAAATTTCAACGAAGCAGCCCTCGTGCCACGTTTCACCTACACGTAAGAAAATTGATAGGTATATGTAACATGTCAACAGGTATAAAAAAGTTCTTTAGAGCCATATCCTAAACCCAAAAGGAAGTCAGCCATTTTTATTTTTCTCTTCAATTTTTACTCAGTTTTTGGCATTTCCAGGCCTCATACTTTAACAAACTTCTCCTAGAGAATAAATCAGATCAACATCATATTCGGTCAGTTTAATCTGAGGGCCTTTGCAATGCTTTTGAATTTTCTTTAAATGGCATGTCATTGGTGGCCTGGGATATTTCAATGTTTCGCCATGAAAAAGGAAGTTGTTGTAACTCAAGCATACAATGTCCAATCTGCCCCAAACTTCACATGTTTGATAACAGTCCAGACCTGAATACACCTACATGACAATATATGTTATAGTCATAGCGCCACCTACTGGCAACAGGAAGTGTCATGTTTTGATGTAGAGTTATAAAAGTCATATTTGTTGTGAAGTAATAAGTGTCTTACATCAAAATTTACTTTCCAGTCTGACGAAACTTTAGATGAAACTTTAATCTCAACAATGTCTCAAACTATGTTTAGATTTGCTAATATACTGTACCTATAAGTCTACAATGTCAGGGATTTAAATTTCTCATCCAGTACTGCAAGACCAAATAATCTGAGCTTTGCTATCACATTAATTTTATAGCTCAACACTCTTAGTGCATGTCAACAAGTGTCTCGTTTAATTAACATTTTTCTTTTTACTTTCTATTCCTTTCCATTTCTCCAAAGAAATTCCTATGGAAGCCAATGGTTCTGGAATAAACAACAACTGGACATTTGATCCTCCCCAACTACTGACATTTTTAAATCCTGTCTTCAGGATTAGCTATTTTCAATGGCCTTTGAAAAGTGTAAAATCTGTCTGTGTAAAACTTTAGCACTTTATCTGTAAACCCTAAGCTTCATTGCAAGATGTATGGTCAATGTTTACAGATTTTCTCATGAGAAGTTGAAAGAAAATTGTACCATCGTGCTCAGGTAAGATTTTAAACAAACCCATCAGTCAGCTTAAAGTGTGTAGACACTCTAATAGATTCTGAGTGGAAGAGGTGTGTGGCATTAGATGTTCTGCCTGGCCACTGAGAAAGTCAAACAGTTGCACTGCTGCCTTGCGTCTGTCTGTGGAAAATGTCACTCCCCAGGGGTCTGTCCACACACAGATGCAAGTTAGACTCCTCTACCAGACACTGCCGACATGTAATAACATGCCAAAACATAGACAGGCTCAGACCTACACACAGAGACAGAGTGGGACAGACACACAAACAAGCACGCACACGTTCAGAGGTTTGCTCTTTGGTTACAAATGCAAATGGGGGAAATATCATATTTCTTCTAATTTTCATCCAAAATTTCTAATTTCAGTGTCATACTAAATGTCACATCCTGAAAGCACTTCACATTATAAATTTCAATCATAGCGTCGAGGTTTTCCCCCCTATTTAGAAAAAGCCCATCTAGTGGAGATGATCACTTTGCCCCTCTTTGAGTTCTATCGTAACGATGGAGATGCTATGGCAAATTGTTAGTCTATTAGCAATAGCCATTTCTGTCATTTGCACAGTGTGCAAAATACTTCCCCACAGTGACGAGTCCCATTAGAGGCAAAGAGGCAGAGTAATTTATGTGTCATCTCTCTTTAGCCCGAGCTCACTGATGATCGCAGAGACTCTAGCCATCTCAGTAAAATGTAATCACATTTGTTATTGTCAATGACTTCCCATAACCCTGCCAAGAATTCACAACACTATTGTTTTCTTCTGTAAGTTCCCTTCTTTGCAAAGCAAATGAGATTTCAGGGACAGTGTCTATTCTTAAATCATGCATCTGGCTCTGACCCTGACTTTGTTGGCACAGCTTTATTGTGATGGACTCTAAATGTGGCTGTGCCATACGTTGTTCATAGTCATGCATGTGGGAAAAGACATTTGGCTTAACAAAGAAAGCATGCAAGGGAGATGCATTTACTTTGGCATGCATTGTAGGGAAGTGTTAACTTCACTACAACATCCAGTTCACAAAGGAACTTTCCCTTGGGTGGAAGAGATAAAACTTTAATTACTCTGAAACGTTATCAAGAAGTTAAAATGCGTCATACTAACAAATATCTCTCAGAGTGTGTGGATTGTAAATTGCAAGCTTCTGTATTTTTAGTACAGTCTTCGCCATATAAATAACAGATGAAACACTCTGTACACATTCAATCTAAGGCAGTGGTTTTCAACTGGTTTTTGTTCCAGGACCCAGATTTTACCTTGGATATCAAGTGGCATCCCAAATTCCATAATTATTGTTTCAATTTGACCATTTTTGCCCAATCAGTTACTGTATGAACCACTGATATACTAAAAGACAATATGGACTAGTTCTGAGTTAAATAAAAAATGTGTTTAAGGCTTAAATCCTCATTCCCTATTTCTTTTTTCTTGTCTTGTTGTAAAAAAGAAGCTTAGGATTAGAGAGTGTTCTTTATGTTGCAAAATAATTTATGGGTACGTTTTAAATATTAAAATGGCTTTGTCTATTTTTTATTTCTTTTTTAGGAATTACCACAATGTAATCACCCATAAGACTTTCTCTAAAATATTCACAGATCCTACAATGTGGACTTGATCTGCAAACATGTTACAACAGAAACATGATTGGTTAACAAATCTCTTCCTGGTAAAACCATGTTCTGAGGAGATTCTGTCAAGTTCTTTGACTTTTTACAAATTTCATCACAGTGCCCTGCAAAGCAAATGCTTTAAAACCCTTTGACATAACAGGGGCTGTCCAGGGATCCCAGCCATTTGAATAATGCATTTGCAATATGAAGAGAACATCTGTCTTCTCGCCAGAAATGAAGTGTTCTTCAAGAATGATATATCAACAGACAGTCTTACACATAACTGCAGTTATTTCATATAATCAAAAAGGTTTATGTTTACAAGGATTTCCCTCAATGTATATCTGTGCTCCTACTGCATTGAAAAACCCTGCAGAACCACATAATTCATGCATCCTTTTTCAGGCCTATGTTTTCTGTGCCTACAAGGCCTCATATTTATTTCAGGACTTGTGTATTTCTTTATGATTGCAACATCTGCTTGATCCCTGAGCCATCTCCCTCTGTCACTCAACCTGTGTTCAATAATTTCTGTCATGACCCTTCTGAGGCCATGACGCTTCCTGCTTACCACAAACATAAACTTTGCTCTGTGACAAACAGGGACTGTCATGTGTCAGTGTTTTTCAAAGTGGTATGCATAAGAATGGATACCAAACAAAAAGGGCTTTGAGAAGACTAGTTGCTAATAGCTAATATCTATGTTGTGATACTACTCGGAAAGGTGGGCAGTTGTCTTTTATATTTTTTTCCTATTCTAATGTATAAGTTCAGAGCTTAAATAAAGCACTTAGAGGGGTGAATGGGGCAAATTGTCACACTTTTTACTAAGCTACAGTATAGAACATTTCCATGTTTATTGTTTAGGAAAGAAGAGAGTTAACTACATTTATATATTGTGACAATATGCCCCTTATCCACACTCTGGATAAGCTGTCACAATGGAAATCTTCTGTTTATTCAGACTGATTTGAGAAGAAAAAATAAATAAATGAATAAATAAAAAACATGGGAGTAATATCTACAGTAAATGCTAAGTAAAAAAAAAGACATCTTCCACAACATACATAACTATATGCAAAATGTATTATTGTTTAAAGGGTTTTCAGCAAAAATTACAGTGAAAACATTCTGAAACAAAAAAAGTTTATATATATATATACATATATAAATAAAACATAAAAATATTAGGTCTAAAATGGCAAAAAAGAAACGTTTTGAGAAATGAAGGCTATACAATGCTTGAAATTGTATGAAAGATTTCATACACATGTGTACACTAAGATCTTCAAAGACAAAGGACAACTGGCTCTAACAAGGAAGAGATGTGGAAGGCCAGATGTACAACTAAACAAGAGGATAAGTACATCAGAGACTCTAGTTTGAGAAACAGATGCCTCACATGTCCTCAACTGACAGCTTCATTGAATTCTACCCGCTCAACACCAATTTCATTTACAACAGTAAAGAGAAGACTCAGGGGTGAAGGACTTATGGGAAGAATTGCAAAGAAAAAGACACTTTTGAAACCGAAAACAAAAAGAAAATGTTAGAGTGGGAAAAGAAACAGAGACATTGGATAACAGATCATTGGAAAGAGTGTTATGGATCTTAACCACATTGAGCTTTTGTGGGATCAGCTAGACTGTAAGGTGTGTGAGAAGTGCCCGACAAAACAGCCACAACTATGGCAAGTGCTACAGAAAGTGTGGGGTGAAATGTCACCTGAGTATCTGGACAAACTGACAGCTAGAATGCCAAGGATCTGCAAAGCTGTCATTGCTGCACATGGAGGATTTTTTTATGAGAATTCTTTAAAGTAGTTTTTTTTTTCAAATTGTAATAGTAATTTTTCACATTATTTATGTCCTGACTATACATTCTGATCAGTTGAATCCCACATTGGTGAATAAAAGTACCAATTCCTTTCCATAAGAACAAAATCAGTACATTATTCCAAACTTTTGGCAACCAGTGTGTATATAGGTTAAAAATCTTCTTCAAACACTGTTAACAAGTGCACTTAGTAAAACTTAGTAAATACCGCTAATACAGAGGCAATTTGTGTCGGGCGTGTTTACATCACACAGATGTGTTGACACCGAGGAGGTGACTGAAGCCGTTCATGGCCGCAGTCAGAGAGAGTATCAGGCCAGTGTCTATAAACAGATGCTGCCCAGTGACAGTCTTTAAAGGACAAGGCAGAGGGGCCAGATGTTGGGCTGACCCCAGGACCACGAGACCTGCCGACAGGCCAGTGACGTGGATAAGACTTGGCAGCCAACAGTGATCCAGTTGCACCCAAAGCAGAAGGTGGAGAATTTCCACATTTACCCTCCTCTTTCCCCTTCAAATATGGCAATGGCACGGTTGCTGGTCAGTTGTCAAAGATGTGGAATCTAGCACAAAACCCTGCCAGGATTCATCACGTCAAAGCATAGTTAGCCGAATGAAGAACTCCAGGCTCTGCCACTTTGCATTGTGCTCAAATCCAACAGCTGTTTCTTGAGGGATTGCAGATGCAAAATAATGATAATAATGGCTACTTACAGTTCACTCCATGAAGTAAGCAAAGCTAAGGCCACACCCAGGAAGTGTGCTCATGCTCATCACAGTAGCTGTGTATTTGGAAATCTGAGCAACATTTCTAAGTAAAAGTTCTAAGTAAAATTAGAACCCAAACTAATTAAAAAAAAATTATAAATGCAGTGCATGTTGGAAAATATTAACAAGAGCAAAGAAACTGCATGACAAAAGAAAGAAAACATTATTGAACAGAATGATACGCTACATCTCTGCAAAACAATTTGTTTCTTTAAATAAGCCTTCTAAAAAAGAAATGCAGAGAGATTAGATCAGTGAGCCCCTTCTCCCAAAATATACACGTGCATATCTTATCCTATCACTTCATCTCATTAAGTGTTCCAAATCAGCATTTGTCCCCTTTTCAATTTGGCATGTAAAAACTCTGGCATTTTGACTGTGTGCATCTTGGCTCTTAGCACTCCAGTCAAAACTGTCTTTGTGGGGGAACTGAAGCCTGTGGTTGTTTCCGTGGTGATGGATGAATGTGTGTGTGTGTGTGTGTGTGTGTGTGTGTGTGTGTTTGTAGGGAGGCTGGTCTGGAGCAAGGCCATAACAATAATCAGATATGGCCAAATAGACGACACGTGGTGGCGCCACGCATCAGCATCCGGTTTAGGTTAAGAGTGTTACTATCATGTAAGATGAAAGTATCTAACTAAATATGCAACATTTTACCACTTTTATATAATTGAAATGTTAATCTAATTTCCAAGGGTGTAAACTATTCACCCTATTTTGAAATTTGCCATTATATATTGAAAATATGTCTTGTACTGTACGTGATCTGGATGTCATTACTAACTGTGAATGTGAAAACATAAACAAAGCAGTTTTCAGCATATCAGGCTTGAGACAAAGCACAAATGTATCAATATGCATGTGACAAGATTCCCTCTCTAGCTGTGAAGTGTGGCATGGACTGAGTTCTGTGCCCTGGACGAACATCAGCGACAGGAGCAGCATTCCTGCATGTCATCTGCCAACATTTCTGAAGACGATCACACACTCTCCACCTCTATCAATACCACAAACACACAGTCTCTCAGACACCCCACTGAATACAGCAAACCACTACAGCTAAAATGCCCAAAAGATGAGGCACATAAAAAACACTTTTCACATTTCAGCTCTTAAAACATTATATATAACAGATTATTCATCAAAACTCTAATCTTTTCAAAGCTTTTTACATTGTTGTAAAGGGATAGTTCACTTAAAAATGAAAATGACTCACCCTCATGTCGTTCCTGAGAAAAATGATTTAAGCATTTTAATTTTTTGGGTGGCCTACCACTTTAAAAGCATTCTATGGAAAACAAGTACCTTATCTGTGTTTTTTCTCAGCTTCCCTGAGGCAGGGTGTATTAGAGCTGCACTGTTACCAGTCTCATCTACAAAGAGCTGTGAAAATATGCCTTAAGGCTACTGAAAATGTGAAAGGATACATTCAGAAAATATTTCACAGCCACCACCATTTACTCAGCCTCATGTCGCTACAAAGTTGTTTAACTGTCATTCTTGGACCTTTTGCTTGGAATACATAAGGAGATATTTTGCAGGATGATCACGTTGTTCTTTTCCATACAACGAACGTGGATAGAAACAGGATAGATACAACGAACGTGGATAGAACAGCTCCAAAAAATGACACAAAAGCACAAAAAAAGTAGTCAATCTGACTTGTGCATTATATTCCAAGTCTTCTTTGTTTTCGACCCAATTTTAAATCATTATTACTGAAAATATTGCCTTGAAAATCATTCACTTTCATTGTATGGAAAAGAGCAGCGTGAACATTCTGCTGATCATAAACATCTCCTTTTGTTTTCCTAAAGAAAGTCATATGGGTTTAGAACAACGTGATGGTGAGTAAACGATGACACCATTTTCATTTTTGGTTGAACTATCACTTTAAATGTTAAAGAATAAACTACTTATCTTCAATTTACAGTAAGTTGCAAAGTAATTAAATAATTTTCAGTACAGAATCTTTTATTTTTAATGAAAAGGGTGATTAAAATAATGAGAAAATTGGGAACAAAATAATTTATAGAACTGAGTTTACACATTGCAGCACCTCACCTAAAGAAATAATATCAGTTGTGTTGGCACTGAGGCTGCTGTCCAGCACCTGTCATAATCTGTGAGTGTCAAAGATGTCACAGGGAGTAACAAAATGACAACTCACTACGTCTGCAAAGATGATGCCCCAGGAAAGAAACACACACAACTGATAGAAAAATCTAAGCTCCAAAAGTGTATCTAAGTGACTCGTGTCAGCCTCATATCAGTGAGAGGAAAAAGAGCTGTTCATTTCTTCAATTTAATATGTCTATGCAGGAGGCTTTGAGAGAAATAGAGTTTTTGAAATATCCATAAACAAGCATATCGTCAATGAGAAAAAATTTGAATAATATAAATCCTTTTCTGCTGGAATGTAACACAGAATGAATATTATAGAATATGATAACTGTATTTCACAACTCAGATCATTATTAGTGCATTGCATTGTTTCAGATGACCAGTTCAAAATCTACTTATACTTGAAGTTGCTTATCAAAGGATACATTTGATGTCAGATTAATTAGCTGTATGTTTTAATATTTCATAATTATATTAAACTAACCAACGTAAAAATGTCCATTCTTAGATACTGCAATCCAAAATATAACAAATACAATTTTTTTTTTCCAAGAATTGTTAGCAAACTAATTGAAATTATAATGAAGTGAGCAGTATTAGAGCATTAACATTCAAACACAACTTAAACTACACCAGACAGATACCACAGGGCACACAACACAACCTAAACAGTCTGAATATGTAAGCGGACACATTTCTCCACACTTTTAATATAAGAATCTTCAGGCTCTGCATTGCAAAATCCACAGCGTTACAAGAGGCACAGGCAACAAAAATATATATTTTGGGTTTTTTTTTTTATCCCAAGGCCATAGCATGTACTGCACTATGGGTTACTTATAATTTTAGTGTTAACTGAAGTCATTCATGCATTGCCATTACCCCTTAGATAGGAATGGGCTTTTTGGATTCTTTCAGCTAAACTTATCATACATAACAGCAACATGTATACAAATGATTCTAAGGGCTTGCACACATATAAATTCACATGTATAGTGTGTGTATAGTTGGTTTCAAATACAAGCAGTATATTATATTTGATTTATGTATATATTGTGTTAATTCTATCCAACTGATACTCCAATCACATCATATTTTTGTAATAGCTCTTGGGTAAACAAGTGAACACAATGAAACCACACTAGCATTAAGGCAAGGAAACATTTTATAGGATGAACTGTGTTCTCAGGGGAAGGGTATTTATCAAAAATGTCCATCCAGGGCAAGTCCAGCCAGGGCAATTTTTATTGGGGTAAGTTGTCACATGCTTTGTGTTATAAATTAATAATAGTTAAAAGTAGTAATAATATTAATATCTATTCCACTATATAATTTAATAATTGCAACATTTCTATTTCATTGGAATTGTGAAAGTTTTTATATTTTTGTACATTCTCTGACATTGTTGCTGTTTTCCTTTTCATTATTGTTGTACTCTTTAACTTGTACAAAAATCTTGAATAGGCTAATTAATGGCAGGTTCCACTAGCAACAAACTACAACTTCAGAGCTCAATGTTTATTCAAATAACTATTTTGAAATCTTCAAAAGATTTTTATTAGCAAAGACTTTGAAAATGAAAAAAAAATTGACTTTCAAAAATGAACCCTGAGAAATATTCACTGGAGTAAGTGTGACAACTAGCCCCAGTCTTCCCTTTATTTTTGATACTTCTTCCTTGACAGAAGCTTAACACAAACTTACCCTTAAAGCACCCTTTTTTCTTCTGTCTTTCTCATTATATGTGGTCTATAGGACATCTCTGGAGTGTCTTGAAACAGTGATTAATAAAGAAAGATCTCCCTCGAGAAAGGGCACTGTCATCCCACCACTTAAAGCACTCGCATGCAAAGTTCAACAACTGTGAAAGAACTATTAAAGAGGACGTACAAAGCAGTGACCTTGACAGACAAGTGCTCTTCATTTTGGCAATAAACAGCAGTGGGGCTGATAAGTGTTCATTGGCGCAGAGAGTAATTACCTATCTGTCAGCATGGCTGTGGCGTGTGTAGTAGTATAAATGAAACATACATAATGTACAGCAATAATACCACGCGTGCCCAACCAGATGTATTATCATTATTCTTGAGTCCAGGGGATTTATTCTTGCTTTCTCTGCCCACTCTGAGCAAATGCCTTCCAGCAATGATAATTTCCTTCTAATCTCTCTTCCGTATTATAATTTTCATAGCCCGAACAGCAGTAGAGAATCAATACTTTTCCATCAATGGCTAAACAGAACATAGGACCGTTACTGGCATTGTTGCCTCTAGTTCTCATATTGCCCCCTTTAAATTTACATTAAGACAAGAATAAGCTGTAAATTCTGGCATAATTGACTGTACACCAGTCCAGTGGTGTAGTCAAGAGTAGGCCGGGGTGAGCCTGGGCCCACCCAAATTAGACCCAGGCCCATTCTGAATATTCAAGATTATTCTTTGACTTCAAAAAAAAAATAAAATAAATAAATAATAATAAAAAAAATATATATATATATATATATATATATATATATATATATATATATATATATATGTAGAAAATATCTGCATAAATGCATAAAATTTGATTTCTGAAAGTGTGATAGAACTTTTGAATGCCCCGTTTCTCTGTTGTTAAGGAAAAGTTTGTAAAAATAAATTGGGGCATAAACTTGACCCATCCATTTTATTGAGGCCCACCCAACAGTAATTTCCTGGCTACAAGCTTGTAACCTGGCATTTATCCAGATGTGCAGTGTCGTCAAGCGCACAGCCTGCATGTTTAAGAGATGATCCATGTGACTGGATCAAACTGATGCTGTACAGTCCTGACAGGATGTGTCAATTAATGTGGTTTGCAGAGTCCTCCGCTATATAGCACTCAGAATCAGACCGCAAAATCAGAATTGCAGTAGCGATTTTGTGGTCGCGTTTACGTCCTTGCCTGATATACATAATTTCATTAGTGAATCAAGCACAAAACCAGCGCAAAGAAAATACAAGAAAACTGAACTTTTACTGGCTGCAATTCATTCTTAGTGAATCTGCCCCCTGAATTTGTTTCATAATATAAATTTTTAAATATATAAAAACTGTTATATTAATATTTTTTAAATATCTGCATAAACACATCAATTCTGATTTTTAAAAGTTTGAAAGAACTTTTAAATGTGCTACTTCTCCGTTGTGAAGAAAAATTTGGTTAAAAAAGAAAATTGGGGTGAAAACTTGACCCTTCGCTGTACTTTTCTGCACGTTTTGTGGTCCATTCTGCATAACGCGGCGGCTCATTTTAGCTTATCGCGGCCCATTCTGTCTGTTGCGTGCCAGCTCGGTTCTCCCGATGGCCAGTCCACCCCTGATCAGCCCCAAAGTGCATCGGCCCACCGGGAAAATGCCCGGTATGCCAGATTACCAGTCCAGCCCTGCTCTCACGTAGAGTATACGGTGCTCTGTGGTAAACAAAGTGGAACTTCTGAATTCTCACGTTATGACATCACGCGACAGCGCCGTAAGGCATTGATTGTTTACAGGAAGCACTTTTTTAAAGTTAATAAAGTTTTAATTAGCAATTCGTTTTTCACACAAACATGTAGATTCACTTCAGAAGACATTACTTGATTGGCTGGAGTCATGTGGATTACTTTGGTGCTGACTAATTTTGCTTTTTGGACCATCAAAAATTGGTGTCCATTCACTTGCACTGGATGAAGATAAAAACCTGGGATACTTTCCTAAAAATCTTAGAAAGAAGACAGAAATGAAGAAAGAAGGTCATATACATCTTGGATGGCCTGAGGGTGAGTTATCAGCATATTTTCATTTTCATTTTTGGGTGAACATTGAAGACAGTTTATACTTCCATTTGCCATTAACAAACATATAATGTAAGTAGGCCTAATTCTTTATAGATTAGTAGCTAGTTCATCAACATTTAAATCTTTCAAATCAAACTTTTCATTACATTCATAACTACATTACTGTATTTTCCAAGCTTAATGGGTTATATATGAAAGTTATACAATGTTAATATATTTTATATGAAAAAACTTACCACAACGAAGCAATTCTGCATCTGTAAATGCTGTTTTATTTATTTTTTCTATGAAAATATGCACCAGACCAGTGGTTCACAACCTTTTTACCTTTTTATAGAGTTTCATGACCATTGAAGATCCAAGAAAAAGAAACCCACAAGCACGTGACAGCCAGTGTTTGAAGCTGAATACTGTAAATTTGGTGATAAATACTGATTTTCTTTAACTAATATTTTTATATTAAAATTATCACATTGAGTTAGACAAGGACTAATCTGTCATTATTCCAAATGTTGTCCTTCATTTTGACACATAAAAACAAGCAAGAAACTCTGCTTCAACCATCTTCACGTGGTATATCTCTCCCTCGGTCTCTGTGTGCACATGAAAGAAAGAGAGGGAGGGAAAGGACAGTGCTCACAGCCACGTGAGAGTGAAAAAAAGACTCTTTTTATGCAAAAATAACTAACGTGCCTCTTTTAAAAGTATTTGGTATATGATGGAATATAGATTAGGGATTTATAATTTTGATGGTAGGCTGCAATAATAAATTCATAACTTAGGCGTTAAATCAGTCGTTACTCATGCCGTGCACCCTAACTTTCTACAATCACAAGCATTCATTTCCACACGCAAATGCGAGTAAAACGCTCTCACTGTAGAGTCCTGTTTATTGTAAATAACTCACCAAATTTACCGGATCCTAACTGTGTAAATTAAATAGTATTTGTCATTATATCTTTACTAAAATACAAATATTTAGCAAATATTGCATACAAATACAACACTTAATTCGAACACTGCATACTTCCTGTCTAATGGTGACATGTTTGCTGTCAGAGGTCTTGAGGTAAAGAGTGGTCATGTCATGGTCATGACTCGTCGGAGACATCACCGCTCCTTTGACATAAAGACAATATGGAGCAAAAGCACTGTTACAACAGGACATTTGTTGTGATTCAATCTGTCTCAGGTGTGTTGCTGATACAGATGCCCCAGAGGCAGTGAAACCTCAACAGTACTCTGTCAAACAGAAGGCTTGTGTTGTTATACACTCAAATATGCAGTTTGCTATCTGCATTACAAAATCACAATCACAAAAATTATGAGATATATTCAAATGCATAATTTTCAAATGCAACACAAAATAAAAAAAACCTGCGATTTACGTCTCTGCAATTTATTCTCTCTAATGAATAAAACATCATGGATTAACCATTTAAAAAGAATGCAGCTTTTTGTTTTCCATGTAATACTTACTGTCACAATGCAACAGTGTTGTAGATGGTTGCCAGGGTGTTACTATGGGGTCACTGTTCGGAATGTTTTTTTAGCACTTAGCAATACAATTGATTGGGTACGTGCTAGGGTGTTCTGGGTGGTTGCTTGCTGGCCCATGGGTAAGTCTTTTTTCATCAGCTTTATCGCCTACCAGGCAAAAATAATGAGACTTCACACTGCTAAGAAAAGTAATAGAGCTGGTATAATGCATCTCTATGGCACAAACGATGCTGGAAGAATTACGTGCCAAAGTTTAAATACAAAGAGGAGAACCCCTAACATACGTTTGACCAAAAGTAATAGCAAGCACCACCAATAATGACAATAACAAACTGGACAACTCAAAAAGAGGTCCACTTTTAGTATGATCTGTTATTATATCTGTAAAGGATGTTATTTTCTGAAGAGATGGGACCTGGGTCATTTATGTATCTCCACACTACAGGAAGTGAAGGATGTCGCTGTGGCACTGAGATGGAAATCTCACCACCAGAGCTCAAATGGAACATGGCAGATCAGTGTATATCCAGATTGACACCTTAAAGAAATACAACAAAGATGTGTGGACTGCCTGCACACTGTGAGATGACAGGACTTCTCTGCAGCCAGGACAAAGGCTGCAGAGAGGGCCTTGTTTACTCTTAGATGGCATCAAATCCTCAGAAATGTGCTTCTCTCTGATGTTTAATCTAAACCCATTATGCATTCCACATCTATGTGGGCAGGCTGAGCCTATATCGGGACAGAGCATATAATTAATAGAGCAAGTGGTGGCTCTTCATGGGCTGTCCAAGTCTTTGACAATATAAAATAATCAACAACGTGGGAGACTAAAAGCTGAACAAATCTAAGCTTTTCGCCATTTATAAAAGTATAGCCCAGCCCAGAGCGCACACCTTAATCTCCAAGATGTGTGTTTAAGAGTGTTTCAACTGGACAGCATTACATTCTAATTGCATCCTTTAACATCTGCTAAACATCTTAAAATGATCAGATTAACAAACACTCTAATTCATAAATGTCTTAAAGACATCTTCTTAGTTTTGATCTTTCTACAAGAAATAGACATATTGACCTTAGCACACATACATCACCCAAATGTCTATTTGATGTGTATGTCTTCCAGATGTAAACACACACATGAAATAGACATGGGGGGTTGTACTTGCTTGTTTTCTATTATTGGGGAGTTACCACCCCACATCCCTCCCTGGTATCTACAACCTTGTCTCAGTCCAAAGTTCACCGAGGTAACAGAAGTGAAAAGATCAGTGAGGGAACATGTGCAAAGATCAGTGAGGGCACAGTTTGAAAGGTTTTAAGGTTAGCATACAATAATGCTAAAGAGCTTGTCGTGGGCTGATGTGGGTAAATGTTCTGAGCAGAAATGTGTCTAGAAATGGACATCAAACCAGAAAAAAGCTCTGATTATGTGTTAAAAAAAATAATCAAAGCCTGTTTATTTTAAACAACACATGGCCACTATTCATTTTCAGAGTCTTGTTATTTGCCAAGTTTTAGGGTAAAACCTTGCCAAAAAATTGTGGATGAATTGGCAAGATGTTACCAAAGCAAGAGTCAATCTTGAAAAAGAAGCATTTTTGAATCTTGGAAAACGAACATTGACAATATTAGAGAATCCAAAATGGTAAACTATGATTTAAAATTAAAACAGATTAGTTATGTCTGAAATGGTCTAATTGCATTATTTGCATAACAGCTTTTTTCTAGGAAGTATCACAGTGAACATGGCATCAATCCACATAAAATCATATAATGGAATCCCTCCACAAACTGTGTAAAGACTTCACGTCCAAAAAGACAACATGCCAGTGAATGATGACCTTAAAGTGATAGTTTACCTAAAAATTAATTTTCTTTCATCTCTTGCTCACTCATATGGCCAAACCCAAATTACATTCTTTCTTCTTTGAAAAACAAAAGGAGATTTTAGGCAGAGTGTAAGGGACTGACAGTCCATTTTTTTCCATTGTAAGGTGAAACAAGATGCAATGAAAGTGAATGGTGACTGAGGCTAACATTCTGCCAAACATCTCCTTTTATGTTCCACGTAAGAAAAAAAAATTGAACATGAGCATATAGCCATGATAATTTACAAAAATGGCTTGATAAATTTAATGTTTTTCACTGCAATATTTTCTAGCAGTTAAATCATTAAATTAATTAAGTGGAGAAAGATGGCAGAATATTGTCTTCACTTTGCCATAAGTTATGTTGCATTTTTGTCATGACTCTTTGGGCTCTAAATTTGTGAAAGTGTAAAATGCAGCGCTATGTGCAACAGCTGTGAGCTACATCTTCTCCAAATTTTAAAGAGAGCGCTAATTCTAAGTGTAATTTTCATGCAAGTGCAAAGTGCAAGTGGGCATGGGTGGGAGTGTCTGTGCTATCTGTGGGTGTTTGTGCGCAAACTGTAGGTGTATTGTATATTAATGAAGTGGCACAAAGGGCAATTTGCTCTTTTCCTGAGAAATGGGTCATTGCAATAAGGTGCTTCAAAATCAGGTCTGTTTTCATTAGGTCTCATTTCAGTTCCTACATTTGCAGTTTGGAGATTCCACCAGCAGGTGGTAATACAGTTCATGTCCAAACTCTGAAAATATAGTTGATCAGAGTTTAAACAAAAACTAAATGTTATGAGATTGGTGTTAAATTATCAATAGGTAATGGTTTATTTTTCAATTACCATTTTTATAATTATATTTACAACAGTATTTATGATCTAATTTGTATTGGTATTTTTCCACCTTTTGTCGTAGAGGGATTTTTAAGTCACTGCAAAAGGCGCCGATGGAAGAAGTTGGATAGAGTAAAATGTTTGGATTCATTGTAATTTGTTTAACCACTATGTTATTTTGATTAGATTTTTGTTTCATTTGAAGTGCAGCTTGAATTTGTAAATATTTTTGGTTGAAATTTTGTGTTTCAATCAATGAATTTAATTGTTCAAATTCAAAATCCACCAGTAGAAGTGAAGTGCGTGCCGATACAATCACTATTAATACTAGCCATGATTTGTGTGTCAGTAGATGAAAATGATTCCATAATACTTTTATTCCCTATAATTCAATGGAGCGTACATACAAATTCTGATGGTAATAACATTTTCTAAGCATTTAAAAGAAGCGTGTCTATATTTCTGTTAATCTATTTCATTGCATATGACATTTACACTATCAACTACTTATGAATGTGCTGACTTTGTTCACATCACTGATGCTTGAGGGAATGGACTATAGCAGATGGTGCAGTAACAGGAGAAGAACCTCAGAATTAAATTGCACTTTACCTGGACCATTAGTGCTTTGCACGCACAACTTCGCCAAACTCACGTGTGCCTAGACTTAGTACATGCACAAAAATACCAAAACTTCATTGCCATGCACTTAGTGCTAGCTCTCTTGAAATAGGTCACTTTGTCTTATCATTTTAAGGGTTCAATGATGATATAATGGCTGTCCACAGGTGTTGGTGTAGCTGTTGAGGGCAAATGGGCGTGGCTGTTGTTAAAGTGGGCGGAGCAAAGCAGCATGGCTTGTTTGTGGGGGGTTGTAATGGTTGCCTGATAGGTTTGTGTGGATTGGAGGTTATAGAAGTCGGGAAATGGGGCGAGGAGGTACAGAGGCTTGGCATGGGGGGTTGTGAGGAATAGCGCAGGGCTCTGACATCCACTCTGACATCCACTCAGCCTTTTCTTTCCCTTTGTCATGCGCCCTCCTCACCTCCAGATCTGTCAGTGACTTGTCAGAACCAATCAGAGAATCTAGTGGTATCTATCAGCCATGTACAAGTTTGGACAGGATGACATAAGATCTCCATCTCCAGGCCTTCCACGGCCCCAGTCTCCAAGGTAACTCCACTCCGTTCAACATCCCTAAATAATTTTTTTGGGGGGCTCATCCTATCCTGTGGGTGTGGAGGGGCGGCTTTGGCTCAGTTGGTAGAGTGGGTTGGCCTCTAATCGCAGGATTGGTGGTTCGAATCTTAGCCCACACGACTCCACATGCCGAAGTGCCTTTGGGCAAGACACTGAACCCCAAGTTGCTCCCAATGGCAGGCAAGCGCCTTGCATGGCAGCTCTGCCCCCATTGTTGTATGAATGTGTGTATGAATGGGTGAATGTGTCACAGTGTAAAGTGCTTTGAATACCATTAAGGTTTAAAAGGCGCTAAATAAGTGCAGACCATTTACCATCCTGTTTCCAGTGGTCGATTCACTGCTGAAGTCAGCAGTAGTGGCCATGGTCAGTGAGCCAGAGCCCATGCCTGCCACGGTCAGCGAGCCAGAGCCCATGCCTGCAACGGTCAGCGAGCCAGCGCCTGTAGCCTCGACCGTCCCAGAGCCAGGGCCTGTAGCCTCAACCGTGCTCCCTGCTTGCCGAAAGAGAAGGTCAGCGGGAAGAGGGCACTTTCTCTTCAGTTTCTGCCAGTGCTCACCAAGGCTCTAAGCCCCGAGCCTTCCATGGCTCCGCCCCCAGTGCCTTCCATGGCTCTGCCTTCCACGGCTTCTCCCCTAGAGCCTGTTCTGCCAGCTGCTCTGGCCCCAGAGACTATTCTGCCAACGACTCCGCCCCCAGAGACTCCTCCTTCTGCAGTTCCGTCCGCCTTACCCAGGCCACCTGAGCCAGTCCCTGCCCTGCGGCCACCTCCCAGGCCTCCTGAACCTGTCCATGCCCTGCGGCAGCCTCCCAGGCCTCCTGATCCATTCCCAGCCCTGAAGCCTCCCCCCAGACCCCGATCATCCTCCTGGGATCTTTTTTCTGCGTTTCCCTACCGTCATCTGTCTTGGGGCACCAGGGGTCGCCCATTCAAAGAGGGGGTAATGTCACAGTCTGTCTTCACCACTTTCAAGGGCTCTTATTTTGAAGTTCTCTCCTGCACTGTGTTTCCCAGAAGTCACTGCCCTGATCACTCCCTCGTTATCCCCACCTGTATGTCATTCCCTCATTAAGTTCCAAGTGTATATATATATATATATATATATATATATATATATATATATATATATATATATATATATATACCCTCTAGTTTTGTCAGTAGATGTCAGTCCTTGAATTATATTATGTTTGATGTCACTCTGGTGTTTGCTCTACTCCAGCTTTGTGAATAAAGGATTTAAAGTTCCTACTCCTGCGTCTCTTGACTCCTAGGACACCAAACGTTACACTTTTAAGGTACAAAGCTTCTTTGCTCTAACTTTAAATTGTTAACAGTATCACAAATAAAAAATTCAAATCATTATTTCGCTAAATTTGCCGCAACAATTTACAGTATTTCAAGCACTTTTGTGACACATTTAAAAGTACAATACAATGTAGAGAATGACACATTTAAAAGTACAATACAATGTAGAGTACACTTTCGTATTTTTGATTATATTTTAAAACAAATGTAAAAAGCATCTCAGATAAATGTGAGCCTCTTCAAACCAGTATGACAAGTAACTTTATTGAAAAGGACAGATTGCTGCTTGTCTGACTGACTTAATCTGTTTGATTGAGCAATGAGATGCCTTCGGCTTCACTAGTCCTTCAAAGGTGGTAGTTGTTTTTTTCTGGTGTGAAAGACAGTTTTTTCACTGTGTCGCTCACATTGATAGCCTTATAAGCTTTATTTATTGGCTTTAAACATCTTTATTCATTGGCCACTTCCCAAGCCTTTTCACTTCACCAATCTGCAACAAAGGCTGCAAGCTTGGACAATCTGTCAAGTGTCACTGTCGTTGATTACAGGACAAGACAGTTCAGCCAATGAGGCTTCAAAATCCCCAACGGTTGAACTTAAAGAAAGGGGGCTCTGAGAATTCCCCAGGCAGCACTGAACTTCCCCTGGCTCAATGGAGGGGCACATTATCAAGCTATACATTCATTTGGCCATGCCTCATGAGCTCATTATAAATATCTAACTCCCTTCTCCTCCCACTGCCTTTCACTGGGGGACGTGTCATAACAAAGGATTTGTAGGGATCATTGTGCTTGATCTGAATTTTATTTAGCTCTCCATATGTTTCTCTGGCCCCAACTAAAGTCAAAATGCTTATGCTCAGGCTCACAAACCGTTAAAAAAAAGTACTCAATTACCACGGCGGCTATTGTGTAGTTTAAAAGTTAGAGACAAAGCAGCAACTCCCCAATGAGTGACTCACAGTCGATTGTAGATTTGAATTACAATGAATGCCTGACAATACAAGACTATTTCAAGTTTCACCACCATGCAAGCACTTATTTCTAAATTTGAGAATTTTACTTGTGAAACATGAGCCTCAGTTTTCTTTAAATTTGTGTACAGTTACGTTTCTATAAACCAGGCACACTGAAGTCCCAAAATCACCCAACCACTGGACGTTTTAAGCACACAACTCTAGCACTAAACACATAGCGCTGTGTCTCGCAAACAGCAGTACAGAATTAGCTCTAACTATGTCTCTGGTGCTTTGACTTTCACTTCAAAGTGCAGCGAGAGAGCCAAAGCTTCAGATCTGCCCTTAGTGACAATTTGCCCATATCACAAAGCAGTCATCAGTAATGTGGTCTGACTTACGACACGCCGCTCAGAGGGAGAGAAGCTCATAGCATCGGTACTTGGTGCCTCCAGCCCCTCGGGCTACAGAAAACTGCCGTGCTCTGACCGCTGTGTGAAAGCGCACAACTGTTTCCTGCTAAAACCTTCCTTTACCAGCAGCAGCCATGCACAATTATGTAGGCCACTGTAAACAGGGTTATGTTTTGTTATGGGTTGCAGATGCATTTTGTCATGGGCCCTTGCATTGGCACATTAGAATGTTTCTTTGTATGAGCTGGTAAAAGAGCAATTTACTTGGCATTTTAATATATAATTGCCCATTCCAAAAGCCCAGAGTAATTTAATGATGATAGAGAATTATACATTTCATAAAAGGATGGTTTAAAAAAATCATTTCAATTCGTCTTCCTTTTGCTTGAAAAAAAGAAAAAGGAAAAAAAATTAGCAAAAATGGAGGTTACAGTGAGACACTTACAATGGAAGTGAATGGAGATAATTCTTTAGGGGTTTAAAGGCAGATAAGTGAAGTTTATAATTTTATAAAAGCACTTACATTAATTCTTCTGTTAAAAATCATGAATTATTTGAGCTGTAAAGTCATTTTGGGATTTATGGCATTACGTCATCATGGCAACGAAGTTAGTAATGTTGGATATGACTATACACTTATAAGGATAGTAAGCAAATTTATCACAATAAAATCATGTTAACATACATATTGTTTACGTTTTGTGGCTATACTTTTGAAACCATGAGTATTTGAAAATTTACAGATTGACACCATTTACCTCCAGCTGGGATAGGCTCCAGCCCCCTGCGACCCTGTACACAGGATAAGCGGTTGACGATGGATGGATGGATGGACCATTTACCTCCACTGATTTACCTAATTCATTGGAAGATAAAGGAACAATTTTGAAGAAATCTGTACACAGCTCCTTCTATACAATGACAGTTCATATTGAATATTTCTGTCAAGCCCAAAGGACAAAAAAATAAATAAAATAAACAGCATAAAAGTAATCCATACGATTATATACTGTAAATAGCTTATGATCAACAGACCAAAATTTATGTCATCAATTATATAGCCTCCCTCTACGTTGAAGTTTGCACTTTATAGCACTTTGTTTGTTTCTCCCAAAATTCCTCTTTTGCCAGTTCCTCTGACAAAATAATACAAAAACAGGTTTGGAACACCATGAGGGTGAGTAAAAATTTGAGAATTTTCATTTTTGGGTGAACTATTTCTTTAAGCCCATATGCAAGAAAACATTCAGCCATGATAATATACAATAGTGTCTTGATAAAATTAATGTTTTTAATGCAATCTTTTATAGCAATTAAATCGATTTGTTCTCAGCTATTAGCCTGATTTCAAATGAGGCTGAAACCCAATGAACAGGAACAACAAATTATTGAAACTCAGTGATGAGATACAAAAGATTGCTAATCAGGAAAGGCTTCACCAGCTCAACCAAACATCCATTCATCCAAACTATTCCCATCAGCTCAAGACAGTTGAAGACTTCAACTTCACTACATTATGCAGGTGAAGCAAACCTTATTGAGAAGAGGGAAATCAAGCATTTTAATCTCAAAATACTCCAATTAAACAAAAGATTTGAGTAATGAAGCAAGAGTTATGACAGGAAAGTAATAATGATAATAATAATATTGTTTTTTTAATAATTTTCAAGATAGAAAAATGAAAAATAATTTGCATTTGAGGCTAATCTGTTTTAGGTATTATTATTTAAGGGTGCTCAGAAGTGGTGCGGATTATTGCACCCAGACTGCTTAGACAGGTTGATCTTGTCTCCTCAAATCACAGATTGCCTTTTTTGTTCTGGTCAAATGTACCAAGGAGGCAAATTTATGCAATTAGGTCACAGTGATGGCCAGTATAAGAGGGCAACTATTAAGAGCCAGGCAGTGACACAAAATAGTGAAACAAAAAGACGTAAATAAAATAAATTCATAATTAATCTCCCAAACAACATGGCGAGCTAAATAAACTACAAAGACAGTGGGGTCTGCACCGCATGTGATAAGAATCAAATTATGCTCCAATATGCTGGTCCTGCCCGAAGCTGGCCTTTTTTTTTTTATTTGAAAATATGCAGACAGATTGTGTCCCGACTGCCAGGACATGATTATATTTTAAGTGTGTAATATTCTGAAGGGCCCCCTCCACCCTGTCTGTCTATCTCTCCGTCTCTCTCTATCCCTGTTTCTCTTTCTCTCTCTCTGTTTCTATGTCTCTCAGCCCCTCTGGCTGCTCTCACCTCTCCCCTGCCCCACTAGTACGCATACGCACACACACAGACAGCTTCTTTGGCTCCCGACATCTTCGCCCACTGTGCTACAGATTAGAAGGCACACAATACCCCAAATCCCTCCTTGTAGCTACAATACAAAAATCAGCCAGTGTCCACTTTCTTCTTTCCTTTCCTCTCCTATCACAGTAACTTGTGTGTACAATGGTGGGAGGGTGGGGAGGCAATGACAGGCCTAAAAGAGCAAGTGGACAGCTCAGAGCCACACAAAGCCCAGTGTACAGCAGACAAAGTTTGTGTGGTTCATCATTCAGTCCAGTGCCACTCTGGCAGCTGCCTTTGCCACGCTCACTCTGACAAACGTCCAGAAAAACAGATGGTTTGTGCATTCATGACCAGTTTAGTGAAAGCCCAAGAGTCGAGACTATTCAGGGGAGTTTTTTTTTGTCAGCCATTGTATAATAAAGCTTTTCAGTCTAGTAGAAAATTAGAATTGCATTTGAAAATTGTCCTTTAATTACTAAGGTCACCCTGGCCCTTTGGAATAGGAAGGTTCTAGCTTTTTGGTGTGCATGACTGATTAAAAAAAATGGGGCTGCTTCATTTTAATTTTTCGACCCCACCAATACATTTACATAAATTGTTCAGTCACTTTGAGTGAGGGTTTCACAGCTGGGATGTGTCCTAAAGCTGAAGCCATGAATACACAGAAAAGATAAAAGCTGGCCTGAGAATAAATGTTTACCAACCAATAATAATGGATGCTTGACAAAAAGTCACTCAATCAATACAAATTTTGATTAGATAAAAACAATGTAATAACAATGTAATTGCATAAATGTTCAACTGAAGCTAAGCACTGATTAATGCACTGCTGTGATAGTTTCATGCAGAAAGTTTAGCTCTTGCTGTCTAAACACTTATCTCGACAACCTAGAAACTGTTTAAAAAATAACAACAATGTAATAGCAATATAATTACATTTGAGTTCAGCTAAAAGGAATCACTGATTAATTCATGTCATTATAGCATGTTGAAATTGTAGCATGGTGCCTTGCTGTGTTTAAGCACATATCTCAAAATCAAACACTTTGTTTTATAACTATGTAACGACATAGTAATAAAATGTATTACAACTGAAACTGGGCTGAATTCAGTGCTGTGAATATAGCATACAAAAAGTAGCTTTGTGCTTTGCTGTGTTTAAGCATTTATCTAAATAATCAAATAGCTGTTTAGATAATAACAAAGTAATTGTATTTATGTTCAACTGAAGTTAAGCACTGATTATTTCAGTGCTCTGATTATAGCATGCACATTGCTGTCTATAAGCATTTATCAACATATATAAACTATCAATACCTGTTTAGATAGCAACTATGTAATAAAAGTGTAATTGCATTTAAGTTCAGCACTGTAAGCACTGATTAATTCAGTAATGTCACTATTGCATTTTGAAAATGTAGCTTAGTGCCTTGTTGAGTTTAAGAATGTATCAAATATAAAAAACACAAGATAACAACAATGTTACGATATAGTAATAACATTTATATGATGATGAAACTGAGCTGATTGAATCAGTGCTGTGCTTATAGCATGCATAAAGATAAGTTTAACGCTAAAAAAGGTCAAGAACATAAAGGTACCTCAGAAAATGTATTTATTTCTATTATTTTTCATTTATTATATTGCTCATATTAGGGCCCAAATAGTCCACTTCCAAGTTGTATTCAAATATTGCTTTTATTTTAAATTTTACAGTAGAAATCATAAAATATTTGAAAAGATTGAAAAGGATCATTCACCTCAAGGTCAGCTGTTTACTCATAGAAAAAAAGCTGCCTAATTACTTTTAGATAAAGATTATAAGTTGATGCCAGAGTTTATTTACAAAGTATCATGCTTTTAGCATAGGCAGGGACCCCTTTTGGAAAAAATAATGATAAAAAATTATCATTAATTTTATCTTTAATTATCACTTTATTTAAGATATGAAAAAATAAATAAAAAATTCTCACTCATTGCTGCTCTCCCCAGCCTCTCAAATGCTTTTTAGGGTTCAGCATTGAAATATCCCAACATGTGCAACAGTGGCAAAAAAATGTATAGAAAAAATTCTGCAGACATTATACAATTAAAACAAGAGCAGCAACTTCAAAGCATCTACCACCAACTCTCTGAAGCATTTAATTTTCCTTTACAAAACATGCATTTCTGATCCAATATCTAGACAACCAGTCTAACAAAGCATGTTTAATGTATTGCAAGTGTCATAGCTGTATGTTTCAATCTGGCAGGGTTTACACAGTCTCCAAGTGGGATGTGTCCACATCTGCAGCATAATCGATAACAGATGAGTGAGTCTCAGGCCCTGAATCTTTCATCAGCATGCCTCACTCTGCAGCAGATGGCAGTGCCACCAAGCCCCAGCCTGCATCCGACAGCACCAGGTCCTGCCCCGTGGTTCCCACAGAGAGTACCATCCCACAGAGCGGGCGCTGCACATGCCACCTTAACCACCACTACAGGCACCTTCAGCATCCTCCTGGAACATCCTAAGCATTAGGACCATGGGCCGAGCTGAAGGGAGATTAAAGCCATTGTCGACGTGCAGCTCAGAGGCACTGACCATTAAAGGCAATGACGCGTGGCATTAGGCTCCATTTCCAGCTTTGGCAATGTATTTGGGTATTGGGTTGATGCAGCTCACATTTTACGCACAGGATCACTTACGTTTGGCCGGCGATGAATAAATCAGAGCAGTTTGAAAATGGCTTTGCACAAACTTAGTTTGAATGGCTTGTGACAACAGAACGTGCCAGTAATTCATAGTCTGAATTAAAGATGAATATGACAACTACATTTCAACACTCTGCTTCGGGAGCATCTGGATGTTTAATATTAGATTCTTGCTTAAGTATGAAGTTTTAATGGTAGTTTGTATATATACATAATGCCCTGCAATGCCCTTCCCAAGGTTGTAACTGGTAGACACATTAACTATTTCTTCTAAAAGATACTTAATCAGGTAATGTTCATATAATAATAAAAAAAATCTTTGTGTTCAAATGTGTTTTTAACAACATTGATTGTGAAAGCAGATTATGCATTAAACCTGCACTGAATGACATCTGCATTCCATGCAACTAAAAATGTGTTTACAAGGGGGTGGGGGGGTCAGGCTTTATTATACAAAATAAACAGAGAACATGCAAATTGTGATATAATTGGTTCAGATCATCTTAATAATAATGCAACTTCATCACAGCTTTTTCAACCTTTGCCTAAATTAGCATACTCATTGTAGCATTTGCATAATCACTTAGCTTATTTGTCTATGCTATTTATCATTATTAAATGAACAGCAGACACAAAACAACATGCTAAATGATAACATTTCTGAGGATATTAATTATATACAATGGATATGTTTGCATTTGTAATTTGAAGCATAGGATCACTTTATTGTATTACTCTTTTGCAAATATTAATAAAGACCTTGACTTCTCTGTCTCAGTCGGGGCTCGTTCTATAGCAGTGCCCTCGTCTGACTGCAACAGGAAATGCATAAAGAATCCCAATTTATGGGATGACATGCCTTCAAAGGGATAGTTCACCCAGAATGTTAGCCCAAGTCATCATTATTCTTTTTGTTCACGAATGAAAGAATGTCATATGAGTTTGAAACAACACAAGGGTGAGTAAATCTTTTTTGGATGAACTATCCCTTTAAGACTGTTTTTTTTGTTGCATGCATGATTAGATTAATGTGAAGATATTGAAAACTGAATATATCTTGGCAAAAGTAGTTAACAAAATTGTTTTGAGTAATAAATGCCAAGGGCTTGATTCCATCACCCCACTTACAAAGAAGATTAAGATGGTTTTTGAAATCCCTTTACAAGATTAAGTGTGAATGAAAAATATTGGAAGACTTAATCTATCTCTCTGAAACTATTTTCTGTGACATAAAAATTCAAATACGTATTTTCAGGGACAATGCTTTTTGTCTTTCAAAAACATATCTACAAAACAGATACATTATTTGATAAATGCAGTATGATCAAAATGGCCTGGAGTGGATTGCAGACAATCTGTGAGGTACATGTTCACACAATGTGTCATAACAGCCAAAGGGGGGAGACTGTTGTGTAAAATGCTCTATTTCTGTTAGTGCTTGAGTTAATTTGAGCCAACCTATTTTACAAGACAACAACATTATACTACCACTGTCTTTTACTGCTGGAGCTGTCAAGGAACCTCAGAATCAAAGAGTAACACTAACCTTTGAGCCACATTTCGGCTTCATTTAAGAGTGAGAAAAAGATTGTTTTGGACAGAATGTTTAAAGTTAACGTGTAGGAGCTCAACCTTTCATTTAATGACTAAAATTAAAAAAAAAAATAATAATTTAACCAATTTTATAACCAAGAGAAAAACAGGTAATTCTGCTCTGCAATTGTAATTTGTTAGAAACAAAAGTTAGTTCCAGTCCTAAAGTGCTCTAATCTGATTGGTCAAGCTGCGATCTGAGAATTCGGCTTAACAGACAGGTTGCCAATCTATGCATTGCTTGGAGACAAGGGCAAAATAGTCAAATTATCTGGTCATATTGTGCTTAAAATATAATTTACCCAATAAAACATCTAATTTATACAGTAGAACTGTTATTTGTATCATGTGATATTGCTTAAATATATTCCATCCAGATTTTCAGTATATCCAGATGAGTTGTTGCATTATTTGAGCAATGGCAATTTCATTTAATTCTATGAAGCATTCCATTGCACTCTCAGACTACCCTATTTATTGTTTGATATATGTGAGTGCTCACATTGATTTCTTACATCTCTACTGAACTTCCACCTTTCATCAGAAGGATCCTACAGGACTTATGCACATCTTCTCCAGTCACTATTAAACACCTCACAAACCATGACCCCTAGCACACAGCGCCGACCTGTCCTCACACCAATCTCATCTGCACACTGGGCCCAGTCCAGAGCCATTGATTCTTCACCAGCTCCAGCACAAGGACAAAATCCCTTGATTACCACCCTCCTGAACTCTAAATCATTTTACATGTGTTTTATTACAAATGCATGCACCTATATTCTTTTGACCAAAAAAGAGCATATAATAGTAATATACTCTTGAAATCTCATGGTTTAGCTGGGTCCTTTAAGGCACCATACTGCAAAATAAAATTGGACCATTTCTACAGTGAATGCTGATGGTGAGACATGATCTAAAATGTCCTGTGACACAAATGCTCCACCAAGATAAGCGTACAATTGCTAAATATATTTGTCTTTTTAATGGGAAAAGAATATTACAATTAGGGCTGTCAAATTAACGTGTTAATTTAGTGCAATTAATTATTAAAAAATGATTAATTAAAAAATGTACACAATTATATCATGACCCCTGATGCATATGTAAATTCTCTAATAAATGTGCGGATTGTCCTACCAATTAAAACATGAAGTACATCTGTATTTTTGAGCCATGTCTATAGATTGCAGCATGGCCGAAGCATGGTATTGTGGGCCCCATGACTGTACATGGCTCTGGGCCCATTTCTTATTAAAAAGGAACATTTATAATTTGTTGTGGGCCCCAAGAATCAAAACCACCTTTCACACCACTACCAACAGCCCTGGAAGGGAGAGTGCCTCAACAAATCTCACAAGCATTGCAGGCACTGAATAAGAACCGCCCACACTGAGAAAGCACAACAGGTGAGTGAAGCAAAAGAGAATACAGGAATCCTGACATGTGATTTTTCTACTACTTTTAACTTGATATAACATCCTAAATATGCAGCGTTTATGACACTGAATCCAAGTGCAAGGCAGCAGAAATGCAAGAAGTATACTGTGAGAACTGGATACACTGACAAACTCAGTGCAAAACAGATGGCTGTCAATTGTATGCATGTTCAGTGATATGAGAATAAAACAAACAATATATTGCATTTTTAAGCGACCTTTTTTGTATTGTCTAATCAATGCTTTATTCATATGACATAATAATGACATTTATTTCAAACTGAATTTCAGTCCGTATTATATATGGGCTCTAAATTATGGAATATTAATTATTATGCTTTATTTATATTAATTATCTTTATTTGGGGGCCTTTCTCAGTAAATAATGATGTAAGCAATTACGGTAATTGCGATTAATTCGATTAATTAATCGCCATGTCATGTAATTAATTAGATTTAAAAAAATGTTGATTGACTGCCCTAGTTACAATTCATCAGTATATTTTAAGGTACAAAGCAGATTTTAGTTCAAGTAGGATGGAAAATTAACATCATATCCAGCAATATATTATTCTGCTATTTACTGTAAAATATGCAGGCACTGAAATGACATTCCATACTGCCTGATTCGGTGCCAAAGTGTTCTTAAAATAATTGTTTTGGTAACACCAGCGGGCAGGTTTTTTTTTTTTTTACATAATATAACAAGGTCTTTATGGTATATCACTGTAAGAACATACCTTCTCACTTATCTTTGATTAATGAAGAGTCTTTAGTTTGAAGGAAACCAAGACACCTACACTTGCCCAGGCAAACCAAAGTAAGAGACATTAAAAGGGCCTTGTGTGCAGTTACCAAATGGCTGTTGCTTGGTTAGCTGTAAGCTTCATTTTGGGACCTTTTCCTCCCATATTTAATTAAAACATCATTATCACCTCTATGTGTACTGAGCTGTGTTACAGCAGATCCAATTCAGATCAGTTTTCTTAATTGGTCTTAATGGGTAGATTGCACATCACATGCTCTGTCTTTTCTCACTGAATAGTGAAGCAAAGTTGTGGGGTGTAATTATTCAGTCTCTTGCTTTGAATTAAAGGGATAGTTCACTTAAAAATAAAAATTATTTCATCATTTACACAACCTCATGTTGTTTCAAACCCATCTGACTTTATGTCTGGCATGAAATACAAAATGTGTTCTTTATAGCACAATATACAAGCTGCATTTAATGAGTGTGAATGATGATCACAACTATTAATGCCAAAAGTTCAGCCAAAAATTTCAATTCTCTCATCGTTTATTTACATTCATGTGACCCAAGATGTGTATGACTTTCTTTCTTCTGCTGTACACACACACGCACACACATGCACCACAGCTTTTGCAGCACTGAGCACTTTAAACAGATGTGTTGACATTTTCACTGCACCAACACAAACACCTCCAGCACGCAGCTGATTGCATTCAGCGCTTGTGTATTTACCTGTTGTGCGTGCCACATGCACCCAGAAAAACTTGAGCAGACCTTGGAGCAGAACTTACAGACAAACCATTGTTTAGAGGCATTAATATTCAGCAGGTCCCACTGCCAAGCACCTTGGACAGATGCACATGTCTAATGCAGCCACACAGAGCATATGAGGCTGCAGTCACATCGCCGTTCTCCTCTCATCTCCTCATTGTTGCTGAGCGAGCCTGGCTCCCCTGGCATAAACTAAGTGGCTGGCTGGCATATGGTGTAACCTCCATTTGAGTGCTAAAAGCTGAAGATTGTTTTTGTGGAGCAGATGTTGCTGGGTGCAGTAGTGGCACAGCTGACTCTTTCAAACAGCTGGGAACTGTGTGTGTCCCACATAAAGGAAAGTGGCCGTCTGCGTGTTTCTTCATGCAGGGGCACAAAATCATGTTTCTCCCCTTTTGCACATCTAATTGTGTTTTGGTTTTTTTACACAACAAGTCTACTCAATCACGAATGGAGCCAACCGATAAGATACGGGTTGGTTTATCTGTTTTATTTTGTTACATGTAGCAGCTTGGAAGGCAATAATAAAGATATTTAAAATGTTGTTAAAATGGAGCAGCATACAAATTAAGCTTTTCTTGTATTTTTCAAAGACAAAAAAGATATTAAGGTATTTTTGCATCCAACCCCATGTCTCATTGTCAAGGCCGCGTACAAATGAAGATTACTATGTGCTCATAATGAGGATGCCAAGGCCATTATCATCTGTGCTTTGATAAATGTTGTGGCATTCTCTAAGCAGATGGGGCCTTGTGTTTTGGGGTAGGATGGTGGGAGGGCACCTTTCACGAGAGCAATGTGCAAGCATGCCTACACAAAAGGTGACTAAATATCCTCACAAATATGCTCCAGACTCCACTGTATGACTTTTTTCAGCACCTTAGTAATAATTTAGTGTCGTTGAACTACATTAAATGGTTAATTCTTTTAGCTTTAGTTATCTGTCTCGTTCATTGTAAACACACAAAAAAAGGTATCTGATAGGGATTTTTCCAGTAATTTAAAAGCAATTAGGATTTTAGGGTACACCCCCTGAAGAGGAAATAAGTGGGACTCAACCTTTCAAAATTCAAACACACAAAAGCATGCATTCGGGGGCCTGGGTAGCTCAGTGAGTATTGACGCTGACTACCACCCCTGGAGTCGTGAGTTCGAATCCAGGGCGTGCTGAGAGACTCCAGCCAGGTCTCCTAAGCAACCAAATTGGCCCCATTGCTAGGGAGGGTAGAGTCACATGGGGTAACCTCCTCACTTTTGGTTTGGTTCTCGCTCTCGGTGAGGTGCGTGGTGAGTTGTGTGTGGTTGCTGTGGAGAATAGCATGGGTCTCCACGCGCAGTAAATCTCTGCAGTAACGCGCTCAACAAGCCATGTGATAAGATGCGTGGATTGACGGTCTCAGATGCGGAGGCGACTGAGATTAATCCTCTGCTGCCCAGATTGAGGCGAGTCATTGGAAAATGGGCATTTCAAATTGGGGAGAAATGGGGTGCATTCAACGAGAGCCTTGAAGCAACCTCTAGGTCACCTATCCTCAGGAATCCAGCAGTATAACTTTTAGTGCCGTGGGTCTGTAGGCAAGGACCAATCAACATTGTTTAAAAGCTCTACCTCAAGCTGCAGCCATTAATTAGTGGAGCTGTTTGTTGATTCTAGATTTATGTGTTCTGCTCTCCAGAGAGAGATGTGGGACGCCATCGATGCCTTGATGCAAATCTCATTGACGGGGCCTAGACTCCCAAGGCACACTTTAGCACTCTGCATGGAGGACACACAGGCTACTGTATTTAAATACGACATATACAAATATTGTAAATATCACAATATTTAAAATTCAGATGTCATTTTTTAATGTTCACCCCTCCAGTGCCAGAGGGAGAGAAATCACCTGTAGCAATAGCTATTTATAAAAAACAATCAACAGACAAAAGATGAAAACACATTTTCTGCATGGAGATGGGAAGAGGGCTATTTATTTAGACTAATTAATTAAGAATTTACATCACTTTTTAAATAATGTGAAATAATGATGTTAAGGAGCTGCACAGCAGACTTTTTTAGACAGAAACTTCCTACCATCACATAGCCAGAGTTAGTTCACCCAAAAAGGAAAATGCTTTCATGATTTACTCACCATCCTGGAATCCCAAATGTGTATGACTTTCTTTTTTCAACAGAACACAAATTAAGATTTTTAGGTTCAGGTCAGGTTACTTTATTTATACCCGTAGGTAGATTTGGTTTGCAGTGGATGAGTTCATACGTTTGATACATTTTTTACCAAGACAACCCAAACAGTGTACGTCATAAAAAATATAAATGGCATGATTTTAAAAAACAACACAGATAAAGGACATTAAAATAATAATAATAATAATAATATTTTATATTTTTAGAAGAATATTTCAGCTCTGTAGGTCCTCACAATGCAAGTGAATGGGTGTCAACATTTTGAAGCTCCAAAATCCACATAAAGGGAGCATAAAAGTAATCCATAAGACTCCAGTGGTTAAATCCATGTGATCAGACACAATATGATAGGTTTGGGTGAGAAACAGTAGGGGGCGATATGGATAAAGAATGTGAATCACCAAAACCTGAAGAAGGAGAATGTGAAAGTTAATTGGAGATTGATTGAGCAGGGAGAATTTGTAGTAAGTAAGGTTGATCTGTTTCTCACCCACACCTATTATATCAATTCAGAATATATGGAATTCAACACCAGAGTAGTCTGGAGTACTTTTATGTTGCCCTTATGTGGATTTTGGAGCTTCAACATTTTGGCACCCATTCACATGCATAATATGGACCTACAGAGCTGAAATATTCTTCTAAAAATCTTAATTTGTGTTCTGCTGAAAAAAGAAAGTCATACACATCAGGGATGGCAATTCTGGTCCACATAGTAGCTTATTCTGGCAAAGAACTGCCCACTTAGGCTGAAAGAGACCATAGATATAGGGGTAAATGACAAATAAGGTTGTCTGAATTTGTTTTTTAACATCTAGTTTCAAACTTGTAAAGTTCATAGAAATGTAATCAATGTGTCTATGTTGGTTTCATTTAGTTTTGAAAAATATCTAAAACAATTTCTACAAAAAATTGACTTAATAGCTTTAAAAAGTAAACATGTGTAACCATCAAGATAAGGTATTAAAATACTGTCTTTGCACCTTGCAAATGAGTGTACATAACTGAATCTTTAATTTATTTTTCAGTTTTACATTTTTTGTAACCTGAACAAAGTGCATGTGCCTTGTATAAAAATGTCAAAATATTAGATTTGTTTTATTGTTTTGTTTTACTCTCCACACACTTATGAGGGTCTATAGCACTCCTCTAGTTTTTATTTATTTATTTTTGTCACATGACAACAGAATATTGGTTACAACACCTGATTTGTAGGACAAAAGTTTTTCAAATATGAACAATATTTTAACAAAATTGCTTGTTTTTTAAATATATTATTAGTAAAAGATTATTCCAAACACACATTTATTTTTTCAAGAATTTTATTCATTTATTTATTAACTTATTTATTTGTTGATTCATAGTTCTAACTCAAAAGCACTAATTGTTTTAACTCTGTACCTGTCAAGGTGGACTGATAAAAAAGTTCCCTTACTCCCAAAAGTTGCATAAAAGGAAGCCAATTAGTCCTTTACTGTTTTGTGTACATTATGCATCAGAAGTTCAGTGAACGGACTGTGGGCAGTCTGTGGGTGTGCAATCTGAGGCTGAGATTATAAACAACCTACTATAAGTGATCCAGAGCCATCAAGCCAGCATGCTTTTGATTTAACAAACCTCAGAAATCTCTAACATCACTGGTCCTGTCTACAGAGACAAATTTACACTTCTCTCTAGTGATACACGGAGAAGATCTGGTCAATAGTTCTAATGGTCTGAGACTTTATTCATAGAACATGTGATCATAGGTTACATGCTGTTGATTTCACTGAGCTGATGTGCCAGTGCTATGTCTGTTTCTTTGAGGGGCATTGTTCTTTTTTCTGTTTTATTGGGCAAACCACACGTGCATAGACTCTTCATTGCTGCATGCAGCTATCATAAAAAGTGTTTTGATTGAGAATCACCACCAATCAAAATTCAAGTCCTTTTCTCACTCAAAAGTTCCACTTTCACTTTCACTTTTATATCTGAAAGTCACATGTGGTGCCTGTTAAGTTTCATATGAACGTAAAAGTTAAGAGATAATTTTCATTTTTAGGTGTAACAATCACTTGAAGTTTGATAATTTTTTTTATTTTAAAAGCATTTCTCCTATCTCAGAGACAACTATAATAAGCCATTTTGAGTTTGATCAGGCATAAAAAGTCACAGATTTAAACATAATTTTTTTCTTCCCTTGTTTTTAATTTCTACTAAAGTCATTATTATTTTGAGAAAGTAGTCACAATGTGTTTTGGTCTACTGCGCTGTGGTCAGGGGCGAGTTTATGATTTCTGAGGCCCCAAGCAACCGACCAACCCAGGGCCCCATTTCGAAAAATTTGGCTAAAACAATGTCAACATTTATTTGAAATCATAATAATAATTCCTTACATTTATATAGCACTTTTCTAGGCACTCAAATCGCTTTACATAGTATAGGGGGAATCTCCTCAACCGCCACCAGTGTGCAGCATCCACCTGGATGACGCAACAGCAGCCATAGTGCACCAGAACGCCCACCACACACCAGCTATTGGTGGAGAAGAGAGAGTAGAGTGATGTAGCCAATTCAGGGATGGAGATTAATATGAGGCCATGATAGATAGGGGCCAATGGGAGGAATTTGGCCAGGACACCGGCCTCTTTACGAGAAGTGTCCTGGGATTTTTAATGACCACAGAGAGTCAGGACCTCGGTTTAACATCTCATCCATATAAATATATTATACCCCAACAATTATTTATTCTCCAATTATAATAGATTATAATATGTCATTATAATATGATACAGTAATATTATTATTACTTTGAGGATTTGTTGTAAGCATCATAGGCAACATTCTTTACAGTATTGTAACAGTAAACATACAAGGCACGACCACCCCTCAGAGCACTAGAGCAGCAGGTGGATAAATTTGGACCGCTCCGCACGTGTCTGTGAGCAAGAGCGGGTGGGCGAAACAAGTTCAGAAGACCTGTATATTTTTTTCATAAATTACAAACCCAAAGTCCTAATGACCTGAACTTCCTGACTTCGGGGCTTTGTGAACCGCACATTACCCAGAATATGTCACCCCTAAAGTGTTTTTTGCGGAGCACCGGGGCAGGGGGCCGGCGATGTCCGGGGCCCCATGCAATTGCGTGGTGGTTAAAACCGCTACTGGCCGTGGTTAGGATGTGTCAGGGACTGCTCCACCTTCCCATCATGCCTTATTTTTCACCGCCTATATCAGACTGACTTTGATAGATACATGGCCCACGATACATGTCAGGACATTCTTTAGAAATAGACAGGGGGAAAAAATGCAGCATGTGTGTGTGTGTGTGTGTGTGTGTGTGTGTGTGTGTGTGTGTACACAGTTGTCTTGATGTGTATGTGAGAGATGTGTGTCTCAAGCTTTTCTCCTCAGATCCAGGATTAATGGTGAAAGAGTTGTAACGGAACGTTAAATCTGTTGCTGCTCTCTGGGAGGACAGAAGCAAGCGAGTTGAAGCAGAAAGATGTCAGAGCATATTTGGCCTAATTATGGTGCCTCCTCACTGTAGTTTATGGTAATGAATGGGATGTACTTCACATTTAGTTATATCTCGCTCAGGCACTACTACTTCAATAACTGTAGACAATCTCTTTCAGTTAGCGCTAATTTTCTGAATACACCTTAACATTTGAACAAAGCTGTTGACGTGGGGTCATCATCCGGTATTTTAGCTAAATTTGGGGAAGAAGATATTTGGTCTCAGCAGGTGAGAATGGAGCATCTAAGTGAAGCTTACTTATAGGGCAAAATATGAGACCATATCCACCATAGACATTGAGGGCTATAGATGTCCCCAATATTCAGATTTGAGGTTGACCTGCTTTTGTCAATACCACTTGCTGAATACCCTGTTACAAAATACAAGAAACAAGAGCTAAAATTGGAATTGCATACTACCATACTACTTTTACTATTTCTGCCAAAGACTAAAGTAGTACGAGTAAAGCTGCGTTCGCACTGCCAGCTACTTTGCAGCTGCATGTCGTCAGTGGTTGGCATTTAGGTCGCTAGTGGTGTTTATGGAGAGTATAAACAGCATTGTTTCTTTACAATTCATATTATTATTAAAATATTAGGATCACATGAGCTCTACCATCTTCTCTCGTATTGGCTGTCGCTCCTGAAAGTTGCTCTTCATTTGCATAAAGTTAAACATTTCTCAACTTCCACATCCGGTCGCCAAGGGTCGCTGTCGCTCATGTTGCCAGAAGTCACCAGCTCTCATTGAAAACAAATTAGATGAGGTTGTTTTGTCGCTGCGTGTCACTGGCAGTGTGAACGCAGGTTAGTATGAAATTCAGAACTCAGCGAGAGACTCACCAAATAGTACAGCCAGAGAGTTGAGACAAAATAAAAGCATTGCAATGATATAAGCCTAACATGAAATGCCAAAATAAAGATTTTTTTTTAGAAATATAAAAAATATTAAAAAAGTAAAAATAAAGATTTTTTTTTAACGTAAAAATTTAAATGTATTATAAAAATCCTTAAATGAATTGTGTTTGAGTACTTAATGCATTTTCATGTGCTATAAACTTTGTGTTATTTCAAAATGACTTATGTTAGTATAATGTTTTAAATATATAACTATTTATTTTAAAAGTATTAATTATTAAATAAAATGAATACAAGCCACTAATGTGTTTGCCCTCTGTATCTGCTAAAATGTTAAATGTAAATATACATTTTATTTAATGTTTGATATGTAAATATTCAAAGTAATATTTAATTCATATTTATTATGTTTCACATGACTGCTTTTTGATGCCTTTTTAAATTAAATTATTATTTGGCAAAAATGTGCTTTGGCACTGTAATGTAAATTGCTTTTGTTAGACCATTTAAAAAAATACAATTTTAGATGTAAATATAAATGCTTGATAAATAAATATTCAAATAACTATTTAATGTAAATGTATTTTGTTTCACAATGAGAGCTTTTTGATAACTTTATAAGGGCATTCATAAAGGCATCATATAATAAAGTGATTTGACTATAATGAAATAACATTATGTATTAACACTATAGGTATCAAGAATTTCATTTAATTACAAAAGAGCAATGAAGTTTGTTGCCTTGGTTCTGAGCATTACCAGCATTACTGCACTCTGCAAAATAAAAAAAATAAAATAAAAAATACATATAATACACATATTATTCAGACTGCAGTCAAACAAAGACTTACTTCATGTCAAAGTCGGATCACGTCTCTATAACCGGCCTGCTGTCTGTGCTCTTAGATGTGCAGCAGACTTCACCTGAGATGACAGGTGGGTGTCCTGAAGCAGGCCAAACTCAACGGGGAGGACCTGACCTGCCAAAGACCTGTCACTCACACAAGCCCACTGCGGCAGCTCAATCATGTCATCTCTTTAACGCATGAATCAGTGTGACACATCTAGTTTACATCAGTAAAGAGTCAAACAAAATCTTATAAAGAAAAACTGTAAGTTATTAAAAATCCATGCCGAAGGGCATGTAAATGTTTATGAATAATAATATTTTTGGTTCATGTACTTATCTTTTTTTTATATGTAATATAGATTTTAAAATGGGAGGACATTTCCAGTGGTGGTTTATGAGAAGATCACTCAAACAACCAAGACATGGCCGAAATAAAACATACTTAAAAGACTGAATCATTCAATACAGAATGTATTGATAAAAATTATATGTTTTTGCATAATTAAAAATTGACAAAAGATTTTTTTAAATGCTGCCTCCGAAGGTATACGAAGGTATACTGTAGCTGCAGGCAGTTTTGGAACAAAACGATGTTGTCAGGCAGGAGGAAAAAATTGCCTAAATAACATTAATAAATGAAATCACACTTTGTGGGATGTTTGCTTACTATATATTTCTTGAGGGGGTTTCATTTTTAAAATCAATAAATGCATTTGCATAATTTCTTGGCCTTTTTAGATTCTCTCCAAGCTGACAGAGATTAATTTGTGCTGTGACCTAATCATATAATCTCTTCTTATTTGAATATAAGGGGGTAAACAGTTTGTGCCATATGGCAAATGATTACAACAGTAAATCAGGTTCAGATCTCCCGTCGTAATATATGACACACTTATGCACTATTTAACTGAAAGAGGGAGCAGTTGTGATGACATTTCAGGACTTCATTTCCACCACTCTTCTTCAATCAGATTTTTATTTCACTGTAGGGATTGTTCATCCAGCTCATAGGCTAGTTGCTAACTGATTAAAGTACCGCAATTAATGGTGGAGCATTTACTGTATGAAAATGAGTAACCTTTAGGAGTCCTGCACTCGGCTACAGTGCCAGATGGGCACTAATGGTAATGGGGTGGAGACTAGGTAGAATAAATCTCAAACGGTCTGGACTCTAGTTTGGTGGTCTCAAGCCTGGCGTCTGTGAGTCAAATAATTTTTGGGCCCCCTGTATGTTCATATAGTGCAGATGACATGTAGACAATTTTGGAGAACTATTTTCAACCCTGGTCCAATTAACAGATAATGTACACAGTCATTCACAGTAACCTTGTCCCCATTAGCAAGGGAATTACATTTGGGGAAACAATTAGCTGTTTTCAAACTCAGTAAGTACAACCCAATTCCGAAAAATTTGGGACAATACCAAAAATGTGAGTGATTTGTAAATTATATTCACCCTCTGTTATATTGAAAGCACTACAACTAAACATTAATATGATATTTTACCTAGTGAATTTCATTGTTCTTTTTTTTAATTCATTAATTTATTAATTTCCAATCAGATGATTGCAACATGCTCAAAAAACATTAAGGCAGAGGCAATTTAATACTAATAACAATTTGACGAGTTACAATAAGAAGGCAATTTGAAACAGGAGATGTTCAACAGGTGAGGCAATTGTGTCATAGTACTGTATAAGGAGCCTACAAAAACAGCCTAGTCCTTTGAGAGCAAGGATCATTAGAAACTTGTCAATTTGCCAACAGATGCTTCAGCAAAAAATCCATCACTTTGAGAACAATGTTCCCCAAATACGAATTGGAAGGATTTGGGGCATTTCACCCTCTACAGTGCATAATATAGTTAAAAGATTCAAGGAATCTGGTCAAATCTCGATGCATAAAGGGCAAGATGAAAACCACTTCTGAATGGGCATGGTCTCTGATCCCTCAGATGTCACTGTCTTAAAAACATAATTTGTCTGTTTGGATATCATGAACATGGTCAACACCATCCACCGCTGCATCAACAGATGCAAGTTCAGACTTTTCTATGCAAAGCAGAAGCCATACATCAACCCTGTCCAGAAGCACTGCTGACTTCTCTGGGCTCGGTCTCATCTTAGATGGAAAGTAGAACAGTGGAACCGTGTTTTTTGGACCGATGAGTCCACATTTCAAATAGTTTTTGAAAAACACATCCGTCGTGTTCTCTAGGCCAAAGAGTAAAAGGACCATCAAAGTTGTTATCAGCATCAGGTCCAAAAGCCAGTGTACGTATGGGCCAGGGGTGTGTCAGTGCCCATGTCATGGGAAACTTGCACATCTATGTGGGCACCATTAATCCAGAAAGATATATACAAATTCTGGAGCAGCATATACTGCCATCCAACACCGTCTTTTCCAGGGAAATCCCAGAATTTCAAACCACATAATTGCCGTGTGGCAGGGCGGAGGGTGGGGCCGGGTGGTGATTCTACACACCCGGTCCCTTATCAGGCTAATCAAGCCTCCGAGAGGGACAAAGGCAGATTGTGGAAGATGGTGCGGGAGAGAGAGATTGCTTATGGGCATGTCCGTCGTGTGTGTTTGTGTCTTTTGTTTAAGTTTATCATTAAAATATTAGTTATATTGCCAAGCCGGTTCTCACCTCCTCCTTTCCATTGAACTGCTTTACAGGCCGAATAAGCAGAAAGTGCGGGTGCTAGATTGGTCTGCCTGCAGTCCTGACCATCTCCAATTGAGAATGTGTGGTGCATTATGAAGCGCACAATACGGCAACGAAGACCCCGTACAAGTCCTGCATAATGGATAAATGGGGGACAATTCCACTTTCTAAACTTAACAAATTTGTATCTTCAGTGCCTAAATGCTTAATAAGTGTTATTAGAAAAAATGGTGATGTTTCACAGTGGTAAACACTCGACTGTGTGATTTGAAATTACTCTACATTTAAAAAAAAAAATTAAATTCACAAGGTAATCATCATATCATGTTTAGTTGTAAATAGTAAAGGGTGAATATAATTTACAAATCACTTCTTTTTGTTTTTATTAGCATTTTTCATACTGTCACAACTTTTTCGGAATTGGGGTTGTAATAAGCTGCTTTGTCTTAGCACACAAAACAAATGGGTTTCAAAGAAACCAAACCATCAAAGGTGTCTAATTGAAATCCTCATGAGGGATGGAACTCTTGCAAATAAATATTGAGCACAGAGACATAAAACCTGCTACGTGGCAGGACATGAGACGTCCTTTTCTCCTACGGCGCTAAATTACCATGACAGCAAGTAGCTTTTCTATATTGGAAAGTGAGTGATCAGTATCATCATTTAAATAGCAATTTGGCAGTTAATTAACGTGACCTTGGTTGTTCAGTGTGCATCAAAAAAGCAGACACCACCACCTTTCTTGTGCCGTCTGTGTGCGTGCTGTCAGAAGGTCTGCTGCTCAATTAAGCCGCCCCGGTGACACAAGTAAATTAGGCACCTGTCAGGTCCGGTATTCCCAGGTATATCCAGGCAACAATATCATAAAGTCACAGAACAGTATCCAGCTAGAGGATGTTTCAATGCAAAACTGTCATTTTATTCTAGGAGATCATGTATGTACACATTTGTTTCTGTTAATGAATAGTAAAACTAAAAAATAAAATTCTGTCATCATCATTCACCCTTGTGTTGTCCTAAACCCATATTACTTTCTTTCTTCCATGGAATGTGGAAGGAGATGTTAGATAGAATAATAGCATCAGTCACCATTCACTTTCAATGCATGAAAAAAAAGATGTAATGAAAGTGAATACTGACTGAGAATAACATACTGCCTAACATTTCCTTTTGTGTTCCATGGAAGAAAAAAGTCATATGTATTTGGAACAACATGAGCATGAGTAAATGATGAAAGAACAATCACTTAAGGTAATCACACTAAAGCCAAGGCGGAAGTACCTGGTGAGCTAAACATTAGAATAATTTTGGAAGTATCTTTACTATAGGGCCTGTGTGATGGTCAGACTTTATGTTGTTGCTTTACAGATTGACTTATTGTGGACACTCAAAAAAGTGTGCTGCGACTTAGTCTCATAAAATGAACGTCACTATTATTACATTTTTGCAAACTGACTTTTATGTGCCGAATCCTACATATTGCTGCAGTGTCATGGTGAAATTAACACTAGATGCACTACAACAATTGTTATATTCACAAATCATGACTACAACTGCTACTTTAAAAAGATTTTTTTTGCACTATTAGTCACCTTAAAAACCTAGTCTGATTATGACGCCATTTCACCAATTTTTGGCGCCCCTCGCTGGATATTTCACTGGGAAACTGCAGCATAAAGTCTTATTAAGCACATAATTTAATTTTGCAAAAATGTTGCCGTGGTCACGTAACGTTCATGAGATCAGGCTAAAAGTTTTGCTACTTGGGATGGATAGGTTATATGTCAGTTTGTAATTCACAAGAGCTGGAATCAAGAGGTTCTGTCTGCTCCTCTCGAACATCAACTTTTAACAGATTAGAAACAGGATTTTTCCTCACCGTCCTTATTACTAAGCGATTTATGATGAGTTTAATGCTTTTCGGAGTGTGCCATTAAAAGGGAGATGTAAAAATTGGATAGCATGAAATCAATGGAATTGCACATTAATGTTTAACGAAAAGTCTGTGACAACATCTTTAAAACCCAATGGAGTGTATTTAACAATTATTTGTGTGGAATCGGGTATGAGGATTGTTGTCTACAATGTTTACATTTATACAAGGACTTCAGAACACCATGAATTATTTAACAGTGATGCTAATATTATATCATTTTACATAATAAAATACTAATACATACTAATATCTTCTGCACATTCTGACATTACAGCTGACAAAAGGAGTCAGAATAACATTCATGTGGAGAAAAGTGTTCACCATTTATGTAAATACTTAGTTGTGCCGTTGAAATGCATATTTCCTGCCTGATTATTAAAACGGTAACAAGTGAAAATGGTACCAACCAACGACCAAGAAAATGAAGGATGCAAAGGGTATCAAGAGATCTTATGAATCTAACACATCTTAATTCTTGTTCCTACAAAAAAGAGAAACTGAATTTACAATATGACAGATTATCAGATGCACCATGAGCCAACTCTGTGAACAATATGAAAGCTACATGGTCTTAAGAGGTATAAATGAGACAAGTTATTAGTTAAAAGATTAATATATAATAATTCTATTTTGCTGTTGCCCACATTGGTTGATCTTCTACAAGAGTAAAATGAGTAAAATGGCATATTATCAGTTTATAAACTTACTTTTCGCCCTGTTCCTAAGATAATGCTTTCTTGTGAAATCAAAACACTTTTATGTGATTTTTTTAGCTTAAAAGTTTTTGGCACCCATTCACTTGCATTGTATGGACCAAAAGAGCTGAGAAATTCTTCTAAAAATTTTAATTTGTGTTCATTAGATGAAAGAAAGTTATACACATCTCAGATGGCATACGAGTGAGTAAATGATGAGATTTTTCATTTTTGGGTAAACTATCCCTTTAAGGTTTAGGGTAGGTAGGTAGTTTTGGTTGAGTTAAAACTCAATAGATCATTACTCTTAAAGACCTTATCTGTTTGGGAGAGCATGTGACACACAATAAATTTTTCACCTAGGAACTATCATAATGAACAGGAAACTTGTAAGGAACTGTGACAGGGCGGAGGGCGGGGCCGGGTGGTGATTCTACACACCCGGTCCCTTATCAGGCTAATCAAGCCTCCGAGAGGGATAAAGGCCGACTGCGGAGGGTGGTGCAGGAGAGAGAGATTGCTTACGGCAGCTGACTGTCGTGTGTGTGTGTGTTTGTGTCTTTTGTTTAAGTTTTTCATTCAAATATTATTTGTATTGTCAAGCCGGTTCTCGCCTCCTCCTTTCCATTGTTCCCTTTACAGGAATACATGTTATATTATTTTACAAAAATGTAGCCGCAGTCACATCATTTTCATGAGATCAGGCTGAAAAGGGCAACATGCAACGATTGATCCTGATTTGGCTTCTTTTGGAACTATTCTCATTGACATCACAAAACTAATAAAATAGTTATATTGTGTCTAAAATGTAAGTTAATCAATATTGATTTCTTGTTTATTGAATTGTTCTATAAAAGCACTGAATATCAGTACAGCATACTTGCACATTCGATATTGCTTAAATATGGTTGTTACACAACATTCTTGTTCTCAGAAAAATCTCATACACTTTAATTGGTTTAAGTAACAACCTTCCAACTCCTAATTCTCTTCCCTACAGCCATTCTAGGCTGGTTAAGATCTACTTGCCACTGCATGCTGTGGCCCAGACTTTTGACCACTCAGTCTGTCCTCATTTATTCTTTTCTTATTCTATGCTTGGCTTCAGAAGAGCCCATCACAACAGGTAGCCCTGGTGACAACCACAATCCCAGTGACAGCAGGTAAATTGCTTGTCAGAAGGTTCCGTGTTGCAGCTGGTGAATTTTTTAGAATATGCTCAGATGCAAAGCCCTCCAAAAAGCAAGTGATTCCTCGCTAACTGTTTTTGATGAAAATGTCAATGAAGCTGCAGGTCCTTTCATTTTTCGGGTCCAGAGCTGTCCATCTAACCGAGTCAGGCCTGGCACACTAAGAACCGTTTATCCACGTTGAAGAGCATGTCATGTAATAATGATTGTCTCTGGGGAGCATTTAGAATGAAGGAAAATGCTGATTGGGACAATAGACTGCTGAATCTCATTTGGGCTCTGCTGTGACAGGTTACTGCTGGTATAAACATGCATTTCTCCAGTGAATAGAGCTGTGTTTTCTCACTCTCTTTCTCACTCTCATTTAATCATGTTAACAGGTGCAGAAAAATTTTGTTTTATTCCTGGAGAATAAAACAATATCCAGAGGTGCTGTTTGTAGGCATTGTTATTGTGCATTTGTAAACCTTAATCTTTAGTTCAGATTCCATGTCTCAGCATCATATATATCAGTGGAAAACCAGTACAAAAGGAGAAATATAGAAACACACATCTCAGGATATTTATAATACTGAATAGAACTGAGGAAGGGGGTGGGTAAAGGCTTACGATCATAAAATAGAGAAATGTGCTGTCAGTTTCACTTTTTATTATCTTACAAGTTTACAACAGATAAGCTGATAAAAGCATTTATTGAGAGCAAAGGGATGCCGTTCTTTTAGTAGCGACAAAGCAACTAGATGGAGACATGAGTGACATGATGACGGTGATGCAACAAATTTAGAAAAGTTTAACTACCATAAATGCAAATGTGCAGTTATGCGATGCAGTGACTACCAGTGAAAGTGAAGGCCTTGTAGCTCATGTGATCCACCTCTTGATACAGTTGAATACTGTAATTGAGTAGGAACCAACCAACTACCAATCTACAAGCCAACAATAGTATTGTGAGTTGCTGACCTTCAGTGATTTCATGGCTAAATTAGGAACTGCATACTATCATACTGACTCTTACTCTTTCTGCTGTTCAAGATGTGGCAGAAATAGTAAAAGTAGAATGGTCGGCCTGATCTCATGAAAATTGTGACTGTGCAGTGACATTTTTGCAAAATGACATTACGTAGTTCATCACAAATCTTGTGACTGTTTCAAGATGAAATATTCACTGTGTGGTGCTAAAAATGAGTTAAATGTTCTCTCAAACAAATTAGGGTTTAAAGTTAATGCTCTATCAAGTTTTAAGTCAACAAATTATACCCCCCTAACCTAAAGCTTCAACCTGAAGCTAACAGATGATGCCTCTGTGACACTTCTAGCTCACGTGTTGAAAGTGAAAAGTGAGTGCTGAACTGATACTTTGTTTTACACATGATTTTCATTTAAGCAAATAAAAGTCGTTATTGTAGCACCTCTAGTGTTTATTTCACCATGAAACTGATGCTATGCATACAACAAGCATAACAATCAAAACGCTACACTAGAAACCTCTTGGTAACTTGAAAATAAATGCTTTTCGGACACTTGTTTATCGCTGTCATGATGGAATGCCCATTTAACTCACTGCAACTGAGTGTTGGGAACAAAGTAGATTGCAGTTTTGCTGATTATAATGGGAGCGATCTAGTTTTGCAACAATTTAGTTTCTGCTTGCTTGCAATTTAGATGGGAGGTTAGGCCTTGTCTGGCATTCGCTGTTCTAGAAAAAGGAGCCAGACCACACACCAGCTGCATCTGCAGATGCTCGTTTAAAACCAGCTTCCTTCACACAATTTTTCCACTCGTTTATTTGCTGGTAATTTAGCCCTTGAAGCAAAAAAAAGTACAGCTTTGTTTTCATACTAACAAGGCAATTAGCAATCATTACCAATGCTTTTTCTCTTTTTTCCCCCTGATCAGATGTGCTTGATGCCAAAAGCAGGAGTCTAAGAATATTTAATCATTTTTTGAGCATCAGTGCTCAAGTTAGTGTACATCCAAGAATGATTGTGTGTAGACACCATTATGTGTATTTTCAGTGTTTAGCAGCAGATCATAGAAGCCTCAGTTCTATTTGCATAAGAACAAAGCAAGTCTGTGAGGTTTCTGAATCACTGTCTACTGAGCGGTCACAGAAATTCCCCAGTGACCCTCTGAATGCGGTGCAGCAGCAAGGATCTTGATTACGATGGGTGGCATGTAATCACATAAGAACAGGGCAGTAGTTTGTTTCTTGAATCAATAGAGAAGCTGATGATGGTGTTGAAAGTGTGTGCTTCCATAAGAGGGTCTGTCAAATTTCATATTATTGCTCAAGTGGACCACACCTGAGGGAACACTCAAACATTTTTAGCAGTAATCTCGTGCTTTAAAGATGCCACTGTGCAACCTGAAATCATTTTTATTCTACTAAGATGTACATTAATAAGATGTCCAATGCATCCATTGATTGGTCTGTAATTGTCTATACCTGGCAGATCCTGGACAATCAGGAGCTGAGCTGTACTGGCAAGCAAAACTTAGGCCACATCCATAATATTCCCTTTTGTTTGAAAGCATTCTAGCGTGGATGAGAAACATGAACATAGCTAAATTAATGCATCTTCAAACAAAAATGTATTATTGTGGATATGGCCTTAGATGCACAATAACATGACTGATATAGTTAATATAGTATAGTGCAAAACAATTTTCATTTCACCACGTTTACCACATTTTCCCCTCATTTACCTACCCAATATCTTTGGGATACAAGTAGCCTATAAATAGTTTGCAGCTAAAAGTCTTGTTCTCATACACAGTACAAATCATACAGTAGATGTCCTAGAACAAAAAATGAAAATGTGGCAAGCTCAATCAACCATGCACAGTTGTTATAGCATGATCAATGATCATCTGTTAATCTGCTTCAATCCACTGGGTGAACCCCCTGCAGGACCCCTGATGGTATGAATTTTCTGCCTGGCCTCATTGTTGATGCTGGTTCATCTGGCCAGGGAGAGAGTGTCGTACACAGCAGAGACCAGCAGTGTCCCCAGAGCATGCTATGCTCTGGGACCCCTGCTCCCCGGCCTACCTGCCTCATCTCATATGAGCAACAATCACAGCCATATGTGAAGCTGCAGGAAAACAGATGCTGTTTTTCCATTTGTTGAAATCAAGCTATTGGAATGGAGACAGAATTATGGGCACCGTCAGAAATAGGGCAAATATTAAAGTGACAGTGTTGTTTATGGCGAGCACCTCGATTTGTTGCGGGCACACAGAGTGCAGAAACAGGAGGCTCCTTCCATGATTCCAAGTCGGGGAATGAAACCTAATTTTGATGTAGCATGACTAGCCATCTGCTACACAAGGCTGGCTATACTAGCTTTTGCACAATGATAATTTATAATGTGTAACTGGATTTCCTCGGAGCTGAAAGAGCGTATATATATTCTTTTTTTTTTTTCAGGTCAGATTTGTCAAACAATTAAAAGTAATAGAACATTTTCTAAATGTAATATTAGAAAACTAATAGCTCTGACTTCAAATACTCATTGGACAGGCCATGTTCCAAGTTGTAAGATGCAAAATGCACTCCTGGGATCCAGCACATTCTAAATAAATGTGGAAATTTGCAACATTATGTTACTTGGCAACTGTAAAAAGCATGATGTTAGGCTAATGAACTATGTTGGTGCAAAAATATATTATTCTGATTATTTTATTATACTACTTACCGAACATTGCTGTCTTTCATCATATTGTGGTTGCCGCTGTTTAATAAAAGCAATCAGCTTCACGTCATGAAGGACAGAAAAGAACATTCCATGGTAACAATCACTTTAATGCAAAGCCTCTCTTGGCTTATTGATTTCGTAAACCTCCATGGCTTCAACCCTCTTGTTATGTTCGGTTAAAGTTTGACCCATTTAAGAGTTCAAAAAAAGTGGAAAAACTAACACTAATCTTGTATTTGGTCAAAATGACTTTGAATTCTCCACAACAATAAATGAATGAAAGGGTAAAAGGTGGCACTCTTTCCAGATAAAATGCTTTAAAAAGCTTGTGCTTAGTGTGAAAAACAAGCCTATGGCAATGTTCATGTTTATAATCAAAAGGAAGGTCCTATATTTCTACTGTACTCAAGTGGGTTTTTTTGTTTTTTGACCCGAACAAACAGGTTGGAATTTTCTCTAAAACAGAAGGGTTAAATCATAAACAATTATAGTCATCAAGTCATTTCAAAGAGTAAATCTTCTATGCATTCCATTTGGCTCACATACTCCTCATACTGTATGTGGAACATGGGAGTATTTCGTGTGACTCTTGTATGCAAGGTCCATGCCACCCTCCACAGCTGGTGGTGAATCATTCTGCAGTGGAGAGGCTCTTTTGTCAGTCATCTGTTGATGCCAGCTGACAATACGTGGCAGCGCTGTCAGGTGAAGCAAAGCAAAACGGAGTGGAAGAACTCTTCTGCACACGCTGCTCCACCAAGTCGCTCGCCCTCACACAAACAGGTCACAGTCACAGAGATGACACCTGTCACTCACGTACATTGCGTTCTGAGGGACGGCCCCTGACAGTTCTCCACATGCTTACATTTCAGACACGTAGTAGAGCCTGTTATATCCTGCAATACAGTATTGGAAGTTTGAAATGCTGAGCATTTAGTCAGTTTAAAGCAATAGCATTATTGTATGTGTGTCAAAGTATGCTTATCAGAACAAGAGTAGATTTGACAATTGACTTTCCAAATACACTACATAGCCAAAAGTATGTGGACTTCTAATTAATGGGTTTGGCTATTTCACCTATACTCATTGCTCGCAAAAATCTCCTTAGACATTTTTAATAGAATGGGGTGTACCTAAGAGTTCAGTGACTATGAACATGGCAGTGTCCTAGAATGCAACCAATAAAATGCTTCAGAGGCCCCACTGCTGAAAATCAGTGCCTGATCTCACTGATGCTCTTGTATCTGAATCAGATCATATCCCTGCAGCCATGTTCCAGCATCTATAGCAGAAACCTTTGAAATCATTACTGAGAGGTCAAGACACCTAAGATACCTCTGGCGACAAATTTCATTAACAGAGCTGATGTACACAACACATTCAATACATAGCATCAATGTAATAACAGGCATCCATTTAAGACTGTGTGTGCCTGTAGTCATATTAAAACTAATTACCAAAGCCTCTCTTGAATCCCCTTCCAGGAAGATCTGGAAGGTGAAAAGGGTAAAAATATGATGCTTTATTTCCAATCAGCATAAATTACAGGCATCAGTCAGGGCAGGCCCAAATTAAACACCTCATTTGACAATCCAATGTAGGCTGTGTGAGCTCACTTATTAATCAAAATGATTTAACCTAATCATTAAGCCTCAAAGCCAACACTGGCATCAAGATCATGTGCTTTCCCCCCTCCTCTTTTAATGTCTGTTTTGCATAATTCTGGAATGGAGGACAACATTGGTTATCTAATAACTATATAGGTGGGAGGCACTCATCTGTGATCAGTAATAAGTGTGAATGGTCACTTCCTTATGCTAGTGCTATATGACATTTTGCATGAATTCTGAAATCATAGCCAACCCGGTATTGTTAAAAAAAAAAAAAAAAAGAAAATATTAAAATGGTAAGTAATTAGAGTAAATAAAAAATACTTTTTTGAGGTTAGGTCAATAATGGAAGTAGGGTGAATACAGGCAAAATGGGACTTTTTCTGATAATTTGTGCAGTTTATTTCCTTAAATACTATCCAAATGGCAACATCAATGTCATCCCATACTAAGGATGAGCTGAGTTTTAATAATGGATGAATAAATAATGATAAATGGTTAAGCTTAAAGGAACATGCTGGGTTCAATACAAGTTAAGCTCAATCAAGAGCATCTGTTGCATATGTGGAGTGGTGGTGGAGTAGTGGGCTAAAGCACATAACTGTTAATCAGAAGGTTGCTCGTTCGATCCCCACGGTCACCACCATTGTGTCCTTGAGCAAGGCACTTAACTCCAGGTTGCTCCGGGGGGATTGTCCCTGTAATAAGTGCACTGTAAGTCACTTTGGATAAAAGCATCTGCCAAATGCATAAATGTAAATATTGTTGATTATCACAACAACAAAAAAATCTATAATTTTAATAATTTTGAAAGCAAAAATCACTGTTGAAATGAGGCACATATAATGGAAGTGAATGGCGGCAGTCCATAAACTTTAAAATGCACAATATGTTTAAAAAGTTAGCCATGATATATAAGTTACAAAATAAATTTTAAAATGATTTTAGTGTGATAGATTTGGTTATTAACCTTACCTGTGTAAAGTTATATCCACTATTACAATTGTCAATAGTACCAGTAAACCTAGTAATCTGGTAAACATTGTAACGCCAGTAAACATCAGATTTTATCAGACTAAAATCATGTAAACATGTTTCATTTTTACATCTTACGGCAATACTTTTTGAAAGTGTGTATTTTAACATATGGTCTGGCACCAGTAGCTTCCCAAGTGACTTTATTTTTATTTATTTTTAATAAATGAGGGATCAATCAAAAAATTGTTTTGTCGTAATCATCAATAAGCCTCAAATGCTGTCAAGTAAGCTTAACTTCTACTGAACCCAGAACACTCCCATAAGTTTCCTACTTTACCAGGTGTCCCATTTTACCTGGATTCACTCTACTTGAGAGGATGGTCAAAATTATTAAGATAAATTTCACTTACCAAATTTATAGTGGGCATATTTAACATTTTGAAAATTAGCCTGAGCTGCCGTTTAGAGAAACACAATTAGCAATGAGTTCAGACCTTCCCTCAGCTGACAGAAAAGAGAGCAAAATGTCACAATCTACACTCACACCACTGTATGTGTCATGTTGAATAAGAGGATGTGGAAATACAACATGATAGCTAATACAAACATGAAAAGACTTGCTAGTTTTAAAGGTGCTTTAAGCGATTTTAGCGTTCTGAAACTTTCACATGACTGAGGCGTTGAATTAGCCACGCCCCCTCATTTCAAAACCCCTGTGGCTGTCAAATTCAACAGTGGTACAATAGTGCCCTCAACTGACAAACATTATGAATCATAGCCTCAACGATCCACTTCAAATACAACCACTATGAGAACGAGCAAAATGATTCACTGGTGAAAAGCATCAATGTCCGTGGACAAATTTTTTTTTGCTGTTTACAAAGTCTACAGCTGTCACAGAGACAGGTGAAATATCTCAGGACACATATTTCAGGTACATTTTTTGCATACATTTCCATGAAAAATTGCTAACAAGCGTCCTTTTCGTTCACTCATTTCTAAAAAATATTTAAAGGGATAGTTCATGCAAAATTCAAATTCTGTCATCTTTTACTTTCTTCTGTAGGACATAAAATTAGTCCACATTCACTGTCATTGTATATTTTTGACCTTACAATGAAAGTAAAAGGTGACCGAGACTAACATAACATACGGCATAACATCTTTTTTTTTTTTTTACAAGTGAAAGCTATGTGTGTGTAGTACATGAAGGTGAGTAAATGAGAAAATATTCAGTTTTTGGAGAACTATCCCTTTAAATAATCAGAAAAAGAACTACGAGAGATGAGAAAAGGACTTTTGATGTGAAAAGTCCTCAAGACAATATCTTGCCAAGGCTAAAGTGCCAAATTAAAGTCATAAAAAGCTGGTTTTAATGGAGCTTAAGGTTTCAATTAACTTAATTGATCTAATTACTGGTTGAAGTGCACATATTTAACATTTGAAAAAAAATATTTAAAGTGGATGATTGAGAATGTGGAGGGACACCCTCATAAAGCATGGCACTGTGGAAAGTACAATGGAATATTTCCAATTAATAAAATAAGAGCACCAATTAACTAAGTGACTACTCAATAAGAGCTGGGTGAAAGGACGAAGGAAGCTTTTTATAAGTGGCCAAGTCTGTATAGGAGTTAAAGAGGATTGACTTTATAATATGGATACATGAAAATGGGATTCAGAGACACTGATTTCCAAAGAACCAGCCTTTCATAAATTATGATCTGTAAATATTTTTGTGTACAAGTGTAATTGATGTGAAATACTTTTGGGAAGCTGACATATCTTACTGTGTGTACCATTCTGTTCTCCATCTAAAACTATTTTGCCAATTCAAATGATAATGCATGCAGTTTTTATGACCTCATACTAATTGAGATAATACATGGAATATTTGTTCTTTTAAAAATTAATTTGCCACACCGCTGGACCATTTAACATAAACTAATGAAGGCAAAAGTTGCTTTAAAAAAATTGAGAAATACATAAAAGAACTGGAGATGTGTGAGCAGTTATTGGACCTAAGATATACACTTTTTCCTCATACATTCTTATACATTTTAACCTTAAATGAAAAAAGAAATCCATGGCCATGTTAGAAATTAACTACCCACATTTAGGAAAACCTTTTTTTCCTTACACATTTATTTAGCATTTTATTGATCTCTCTTGTGCTACAAAGTTGTCAATTTTTTTCTAGAGTTAAACCTTGTGGCTTTAAGTTCAGTTATGGCATATCCAGTTCAGAAAACATTACATTGGTTTTTGCCTGGATTTAACAGATGGTGTTTCCATTTTGAACTATTTGCAGAAGAGCAGAAAAAAAGAACTTGGAAAGTCAGGCTGTTTTTCTCACATCATTGACACGAGCTGTGCCTTAGATGAAGAAGACGTGTGAAATAATTCTCCCTCGCAAATTTGCTCACCAAGCTCACTGAGAGACAGTGAGCCAAAGCAGGGGTAGAGACCATGCTGCATAATTATCTGCCAGTCTCCCAAGCCAAGCAGTAAAATCAGAAGCATTATCTGTGGATTTTTGACCTACATTTTCAAAATGTAATATTTGGGACTCTTTAAGCAACCAAACTTTGAATGTAAAGACCCAACAGGTATAGGACATTTCTGGTCTGTTAACCCATATATGGGATACACCTGTGTTCAGAATAGCATACTAGCACACCACTCTTACTATTTCTGTAGTATATAAAATATATACCATTTACAGTATGCAAATGTTCTGTGTGCCTTTCCACATTTCCACAAATGTGCAGTATACAACATAGCACACTGCACAGAATATTGTATTTTACAATCCAATGTTCTCAACTTGACAAAATGCAAAGCAAGCGTTTAACATTTAATATGATTATAGGTGGCACTCTGATCATGCAACACTGTGAAGTCATGTGACAACAGTATAGCATACTATTGTTTGAAATGTTTATTGTTTCACACAGCATACTGTTCCACATAAAAAAGTGGTAACACTTTATAATAAGGTTGTATACATAAACATTGGTAATGCATTAAGTATTATAAACTAAACACAGAGTAACAGCATTTAAAAAATATATATTTTTAAACTTGGATAAAAGTTTACTTAAAAATGTATATTTTTTTCACCAATCATATCACTTCAGAAGATATTAATTTAACCACCAGAGTCATATAGATTACTTTTATGTTTCCTTTATGTGATTTTAGAGCTTCAAAATTTTGGCACCCATTCACTTGCATTGTGAGGACCTACAGAGCTGAAATATCTTAACACTAAATATCTTAATTTATGTTCAGTAGAAGAAAGTCAGTCATACATATCCGGGATGCCAAGAGGGTGAGTAAATCATGAGAGAATGTTAACATTTTGGGTATATTATCTCTTTGTTTATTTATAAATATAGCTACTATTGTTCATTGTTAGTTCATGTTGGTCAATATTGCATATACTAATGTTAACGTACACAACTTTTAACGTTATAAATGTAGAAATATATGTAGAAATTGGTGCTGTCGAATGCAAAATATGACCCTTTGAATAAACTATAGTTCATGAGAAGCTAGTCAATTTACGCAACTGCAGCTAATTTCACATGCATTGATCGCCGGGAAAATGGTGGGAGACATTATGCTGATACCTGCGCCAAGCATGTTATCAATGTAGTACAACAGTATTACGAACATGCCGGCAAAGCACAGATAGAGCTCTGAACTTTGTAACATGATTGCAGTGGCAAGACAACGGCCATTTGAACACTTGCCTTGCACTGTAACCCATTTAATCCCACCCGTTACAATTATGAACGGGGTCTAAAAGGAGTTGTTGATGCATTTTGCATAGAATTGTCAATTGTAAATTACTTTTTGCATGAGTGGTGCAAATAATCACATGACCAGAGCTATTTAATTCCACTGTGCTCCTGGAAAGATTAAGTCTCTCAAAATTCCATAAAAAGAAGTGACTAAATCCTGTTATAATACACTTACAACTACCATATTTTGTACATAATTGAGTTGTGTTGGGTTCATTTTCTGTTGTTCAAATCTGTTGGTGGGGTAGTTTTTTTGTGGATGAGTGAAAAATATTTTGTCCACTTGTGTTTATAAAGATATTGCAATTAATCTCGATTAACTACACACAAAAAAATGTGATTAATCATGATTAAATATTTTAATAATTTGACAGCCCTGCAAGCATTCCATTCAGAACATTGCCAAAATTTCTAAAAAGCATATTGTCAACTGAAATCTTATTCGGTGACCCATTCACCACCAGCCACCCGTGCCCCATATCTGCAACATCATGTACCTAATTTCATCCCTCGAAAACAATGGACCTGGCTCGCCCACATCGCCACAAGCAGAGAGGACAACTAGAGAAAGATCACAGTTCAAAACCAGTCAGATGGAAAATATGGAAAACAGGGGCGGTGGACACTGCGTCTCACCCCCCGATGCAGCAAGCTGCCACAGTTTGACTGACAAACTGACTTTTGGAGAGGCCTGTGTCCATTCTAGTCAGAGTATATAAAAGGTGATTTTGATCTCCTCCATGAGGCCACAGCAATGGCTATGCCATCTGTCACCTTGATTGCATGGCGGCCTCTCTGGGGGAGTGCTATGGCTCCTGATCGTTTACAGATTGCACTGCTTTCTCCTCCATAAGGACCACATGCACAGAGCCAGATGGTGGGTATACACGGTTATTATGAGTCTTTATCTCTGTGCAGGAAGGAGTGGAACCATTAGGCCTCCCCCAGGATCTCCACTCGGCTATGCAGCCATGCTGTTCCTCCCCAAATACAGTCTTCTTCAGCTGTCAGTGTCCTGTGCACACTGCTAATAAAAAACAAACAACGCTGTGCTCGTGCCATTTAATATGAAGGTAAACACGGGCGTGCATGCATACGCACATTTGCGCACTTTGTTTTCGTCTGGAAATAATGAGAGTTGTTGAAAGCTTTGCGAAATGCTAGGGATCCGTGTTGATATCTGTTGCCATGGAAACTGTGACTTCAAAGGTTGGCATAACAAGCCATTTGGTTATTGAGGGAATGAATGTTTTGTCCTGTCTAATACAGCCTCTGTAGCCAGCGAAATGTACAGACTATCGCAGTCCTAGTTGAATTTGTGTGACCAGATTAAAGCAGGACTGGATTTATTCTGGTTATTACAAGGTGAAAATCTGACGTTATATTGTTTGTTGATGCATAAAATATCCTCACACTTTTTAATCAACTTCAAGATATTAGGTTAACATTTATATGAATGTATGAGGAAGAGTATATCTTAGAGTCTGTTACTGGTCACCATTTCTTTAGCATTTTAAATGGTCCAGGGACTTGACAAATGCATTTCTGAAAGCACAAATATGATTACATATTTCATCATATGCTTACAAATATGCTTACATGTAGTCTCTCAATTAATATGAGGTCACAAAAGCTGCATGCATAAAAAGAAGAGCAAAATTATGCTTATAATAATTTTAGATGTCACACCGCAGGATGTATATATAATATGTGTCTTTCAAAATGGGACTAAAATCAAATTCTAAAAAATGTATTTCTCTCATACACAGATGGTTTAATGTCTGCCTCTGTTAGTAAAACTCATTGGGCATAAAAGTGCTGCTTTGAACCTGGTAGGAAATTATGACAGTATGTGCTCCAAACCTTTAGACATATGTAACTGATGACCAGGAGGGTAAAGGACAATGAGCAGGAAGAAAATATAACATGTGTACCATCAATGCATATTTTTCATGCTTGTTGAGAACTCTTGAGTTCATTTGCGATACCATCCAGTGAAGCAAATTAGACAATTTCACACTGAGAAATCCAATTCTCAGAGAAGAACAGTACACACACATCTAGCATGTCAACGTCATGTCAAAACAGCAAAAAGCAGACTTTATGAGAGATCTTAGAGTCTTAAGATATAGAATAAAAAAATTAGTAGAAAAGAACATAGTCGGTAGAGACTTTTCACCTAAAATGTCTGAATAATTTCAAATATTTGATGTAGGCAGTTCTACAATTAAAGGAGGCCCCCAATTAAGGCCTGAACCCCTGTTGGCTCTCCATCATTGTTTAATCACCGCAAATCATCATATAATCAAACACTGAGCAGATCATATGCAAAGTATATAAGAGAAATCATTAGACAACACGTACTGCAACTCCCAATCTGCACCGACAGCAAACAGAGTGGTCTCTTGACAGCCTCATAAAACCTAAGCTACTTTTAATTGGTTCATTTAATTTTCAAGTAAAGTCATGTTTGGCCATGCTCAGAGGGAATAAACAGTGTGGAGACCTTGTGCATGTCATTGTTCTTTGCCGTTCCTGATTTCCTGTCCCAGGGCAATGTGGCAATATGTTGCGTTGTTTAGGACAACAGCCGGCTATCTCCTCGTCAGGCTACAGCACAGTGCACACAGTGACACAAGCCTGTGGTCACAAATGTGCTTATGGCACATGGAAAAGCCATTTTAACATCCTTTACTTAGCCATGCCACTAAAATGAAATCTGACCATGGCTAGATATTTCTATTCAGAACATTTCATTTTATTTCATATTCAGCTACATGCATGAAAATGTCAAATATAAGTATGTTAATATTTAAGTTGTGAAATGTTTACAGTATTATATTAATGTATTCTTTTTTTTTTTAAATGCAAAAACATTCGTTTTTTCTATCATGGTGGGGACTTTTGTTTTTAAGTAATATTGTCTATCCCCTACCACTAAACCTAAGGGGTAGGGGATAGACAACTTTTCATTAAAATATAAATTAATTGTTGTGATGAGGAGGGCTGGGCCGTGAGGACACACAGCCGGCCCTGAATCGGGATAATCAGCAGGGAGGGGGATAAAGACGAGCCGGAGGAACCAGTTCGAAAGAGAGAGAGACACATGTGGCCGCGTTGTGTGCGTCTGTGTGTCTTTATGTTTTATGTTGTTTTAAGTTCATTTATATCATTCAACTTTACATTGACCGTTCAGCCAGTTCCCGCCTCCCCAGTTCCCACCCATCCCTTAACTCGTTACATTGGTGCCGAAACCTGGGAAGGAGGAGGGATGCCTCTCTGCTGCTGTCCGCCAAAGGAGCAGCCATGGCCGGCTGCATGGGAATGGAGGGTTATATATATTTATATTAAGGCTGTCAATCGATTAAAAAAATCTATCGAATTAATTACATGGTGTCCCGATTAATCACGATTAATCGCATATCCAAATATTTGCTGAGAAAGCCCCTCATATAAATATAATTCAATATATAATGATGAAATAATGATACATAGTTATCTTTAAATATTAAAAAATTATATATATATATATATATATATAATAAAAATAAATATTCAGATAATTAAAATGCTCAAGGGTGTTTTTCTTCACTGTATAAACTGCGTATTGCCACGCAGCTGAACTTTCACTTACTGCCCTCTGGAGTATATATATATATATATATATATATGCAGTAAATAAATATATATATATATCGACTATTAAAGCACACTTAATAAATTATGAATGTCACACAAATTGAAAACAACGGCATAAACATTTTTTAGAAATGTAATGTAATTTAACTCTAGTCTTAAATTGGACATGGCCCCTTTAAGAGTTTTGCAACACCCGCTCTCCGATATTTTCTCGTGTTAGAGATGTGAAAACAAACGTTATGCAAGAGAGCTCCCAGTTCTGTTCATTGTTTGATATATTTGTTAGGTATTATTTTTGAAGGATGCATATGGATTGCATTTGTGGAGTTTGTGCACATGCACAAGAATTGGGTATGCAAATTTAGTATTAATCATATTTTTTTTATTAATTTATAGCCCAGAGTGTTTTCCAGTTTGGTTAATAAGTGTAATACGTGTCATATGTGAAAATATGTGTAATGAGAATTCTGTTGTTCTAAACTGCAATACGTGTCCTTACAGTCTGGTTAAAAAATGCATAAAATACTGTGAGTGTTTAAGCATGTGTTAAATGCATAAAATTCTGTAATATGTATATAAGCATGTATTAAGGTGATGTATGCTGAAGAATATGGGTAAGCTAATGCCCTGTTTTTATTTTCTTTTGACATTAGCCTCTACCGTATTTCATTCTCATATTTCTTTCTACTGAATTTCATTGTGCTGAAATTTACTGAATAATTTTTGCTCAATTGGGACATTGTTCTTTTTGAGTCACATCTACAAATTGTCAAAAAAAACAACCGGATTGTAATCCAATTTTTTTTTTTTTTTTTTAAATAAGCACAAAGGCACAGTTTTGAATTTTCTTTATTCTTTTTTTTATTTACATTTTTTAATACAATACAGCCCCATTGATCACTGTATTTTTGTATCCTGTGTTGATTATCCTGTGAATATCCCCACACAACAAATAATTAAGAGGTAAAAAATAAATAAATATAAAACACATCAATTCAGAAAACAGGAAAAAGTAAGCCTATAACGCTAACCGCATCATTTATTTAAAGTAGCACTGCATGCTGGGAACTCTGTAAACTGGCTGGAACAACATTTGCCTAAAAAAGACTGTTGGTCTAACATGTATATTAATGTAGATGCAAAGTCATTCACATTTCGCAGTATATGTCTAAAAAACATATGCTGGAGTAAATGTACAGTAATTGCATTATACAGTGAATAGATATATTGCTGTGGTCACTATCTGGTTGTCAGACTTTGAGGAACATGTGCATAGTTAAAGAGATTAACTACCGTACACCTGTGGCTACTCTACTAGGACACTTTTGTGAACTTGGGGGGACTGACTTACTCCACTAAAAATTACTTTGACGTTAGTTGTTTCAAGTGCCCAAAAATCTCCAAATACTTTTTGGGTCCACTGTATATATAATATATAATAACTTATATAATCTGTCTAAACCACTTAAAGATGGATTGTTGACACCGCCTGATATAGAAGAATTGTTGACCAAACCTGCTGGTAATTGGAACAGACCAACACAACTACTCAAGACCCTTCACTCCAGAGAGCATGACAAGCCCCGCACAGAAGAACTGAGTTACTTAGGAGAAGCTTTTCCATATATTTGGTCTGGAACGGACTCATGGTGCACATATACACATTAAGCCTCTCGTCTATCTCACCCCTCTGCATCAATCTGTTCCCAAGCTGTTCCCACATTTTGGTGAATATCCCAGGCTAATTCCTTGGCACAGACAGAACAGAGAGGCTGATTACTTCAGTGTGAACCCCCAACCCTTTCCAAGCCTGCAAACATTTATGTTCAGTGGACGAGTATCTCTTCTTTGTCTGCCTTAGGAAGATTAAGGAATGTGCAGGGGCAGAGACTTTGATTTTCCAAATATGATTACAAGCCACCAAACTATCTGTGATTCGTTGCTTTTTTTTCCATAACTATTTACACCATAACTAGCTGGAATATTTTAGAGAAATGCAGCAAGAATATGCATTAAATGGAAATATGTTCTGCCATTTTTAAGTATTAAAGTAATGTCCAAGTTAGAGATAGACCGATAATCAATATTTTTACCGAGGTTTACTTTTCTATCGACTTGTTAAAATCAGGTTTACCAATAAATGGCAAAACTTTGTTTCAAATCTCTGTTTGGAAACATTCCACTTTATCAGAATATACTTCAACAATAATACAACATAGAACATTGCCAATAATAGTACTGTTATTATTATTATTATAGGCCTAGTTGTTATTATTATTAAAATATTCATAATTTCTATTATTTTGAATTGTTAGTAGTCTGATTATTTATGATTACTTACAGACCATTTAACAAAACAATAAATAAAAAAACTTTTCAGCATATCAGACACTTAAACAATAATAATCGGTATAATTGGTTTTTGTCATAAAAAAACTATATCAGTCAATCTTTACTCAAAGTTACCCCCAAACATTGATTAAAACACTGTAAAACTGAGACTTGCAGCATTTTATAGAGCAGCCTAGGTCTTTCATAAATTGCAACTAACAATGAATCCAAACCTCATTAAAAGATATGAATTCTAAATCTATCCTGAAATTCAATCCACTGTCAATTTATTTCTTAATTTTTTCTCTCCTATTAAATTACAGTCTGGAGCTATTTGCATATATACTGTAAGTAGGCTGCAGGACAGCTGTGTCCCATTCAAATATGTAATGGTTGCTGATTTCCTACAGCACATGGTCATCAGGCCAAATCTACAGCCAGTGATTAGGAAGATGAAATGTTTAATTGAGCCTTAATTTTGATAGAATTTATCTGTCACCCATCCTATAATCAGCCATTATGCTCACAAATCAATGTCAGTAGATTTTAGCGGGGAGGCATTCACCATTCTGACAGAAATGCATGTCTGCATGTCACATCATACTCTCAGCTGTCCTCGGCCAGGGAGGCATTTGTGCCGTTTCATGACCTGCTACACTGCTGTCCTGCGGTTTCACTTACCATAGATCAACCACAATAAAGACATGGTATTGCAAAACAAAAGGAGGAATGTCTGTTATGCATGTCTGTTAAACCATCTATATGCTAGTGCAGTGGTTCTCAACCTCTTTGATTCCAAGGACCTTCATAGCCAAGACTATATTCAAAGGCCCCTTATGTAGGCTCATGAATACTTCTTCTGGTAATTCAGCTGTAAGGGTGACAAAGCTGATTTATTTACAGGAACTAGGAATGTCAATATATACAATAACTAATTGTGATTTATTTTGTTTCCAGAAGTTTCAAGAACTGCATGTTCTTCAAGGGAGTTGTTAAATTAAATAAGAAAGATGAAAACTTATTTTAAATTATTTTAAGTCATCTTGAGACCCTGTTGAATGTTGCTGAGGTCCCATATCACAGTGAAATCGGAAACAGTAGGTGGACTTTTCATTAGGTTAAATCAGTCTGTGCTTATTGAAATTCACTGTTGTTGGGTGTATGTGCAAGTGTGAGTTCCATTTTCGAGGTGTAATGTCCACGGACGGCCATCAAAAGCGAGTTGTAAGGCAAGTTGTTTTCTGCTGTGCAGGCTGTGATACGGTGAAGAGGAATGTATTTTTATCAACTGTACCCCCCAACCCAAACCATAAACCTAAACCTAATCATCAGTGGAGTAGAAATGTTATTGTGGCAAGCAGGGTGTGGCCGAGCGAAGATGGTGCGGAGCGAGGCCGGTATGGACTTTATCTCTCGCAGCTGTTG